>NW_017731931.1:280009-315293 GCF_001890085.2 Hipposideros armiger
TCTCTATCCTGATAGGAGTCCAGCCTTTCAGCAAATCCTGTTGAATCTACCCACACAATATAGAAATATATTAACCCAATGCTCCACCTTGGTGCAAACCACCATCGTTTCCATCTATATCGTCTAAACTGTCTACCTTCATCCGCTCTTGCAACTCTTCAGTCCCTTCTCCAAAAGCAGCTAGATTGGTCTTTTAAACATCAGACTATAACACCTCCCTGGTTAACACCTCCAATGGTTTTCCATTTCACTTAGAATAAAATTCAAACTTCTTTCCATGCCCTTGAAGGCCCAGCATTTATCGGACCTCACCACTATCTGGCCTTCATCTCCTGCAGTTCTTTCCCTGGCTCATTCAGTTCCTGCCACACTAACCTCAGGGGCTCTGCGGTGAGCTGGTCCCTCTGCCCTAGTGGCCTCCATGGATCTTTCTTTGCATGGCTCTCATTTCTTTCAGAACTCATGCAAAATTTCACTCTCATGCCTACCCTCCCTGGGCAGCCTATATAACATAGCCAGGCTCCCCAACACCCCCACCCCCACCCCCATCACCACTGCCACCTTCTACTCCCTTACACTCTTTTTTGTTTCTTCTCAGCACTTATTTCTCTAATATTATATGTGTGCTCATTGTTTGTCTCTCCCACTAGGCACCATGTAATGCGCCAGTAGTGCAGGAACTTGATTTGTTCCTCATTCTATCGCACTCCCTGTAGCATAGGGGACATTCTTGAAGTGTTCGTTGAATGAATGATGAATGAATGTCACAACTGTAGCTGTTTCATTGATTTATTCATTTGTTTAGCATATCCTCCCCATGTAAATGTAAACTCTGTGAAGATTGGGAACGTGTCCCTTTAGTTGACTACTATATCCCAAGATTTGAACAGGACTATAAAAGCGACAAGCGCAAAGAAATGTTAAAGGAAGGGGGGGGGGCAACTAAAATGCCTGAAGTTGCTAAGGGAGGCCTAACAGATAAAACGACATCCAAACTGGAACTGAAAAGGAATAGAAACTAAAAGGACCAAGAAAGATAAGATTTCAAGCAGAAGCGATCTCGCGAGGTGTTGGGCAGCCAAGATGGCTTCCGGCGCTTGCCGCCACACTTAATATGGCGACCTGGGAGCGCTCCTGGAAGAAATCACGCGAGAGCTGCATTACGGCTACTGTCCGCGAATTGAGCCGGGGGTGTGGAGCAGCCAAGATGGAGCCGGCAGCCGGTGTCCCCGGCCCGCTGATCATGAACAACAAGCAGCCCCAGCCGCCGCCGCCGCCGCCTCCGGCAACCGCGCAGCCTCCACCCGGGACACCGCGGGCCGGCGGGGGCCTCCTGCCCGGGGGCAAAACACGGGAGTTCAACCGCAACCAGCGCAAAGACTCGGAGGTCAGGAGCTTCGGGGAGCGAGGCTAGCACCGGAGGGCGGCGGCGGCAGGGGGCCCGAGCCCCGGGCAGCTCTCGGGTCCATGATGGGTTTCCCAGAGGGTTCGACAGGGCCTGGCCGGGGAGCTGTCATTTTACAGCGAAGAGAGCGATACGTAAGGCTGGTACCCCCGGGCCGGGGATGAGATGCCGGGGACTCAGCCCCGAGCTCCGCCGCCCGGGAGAACCCCCCGGAGCTGGTGACGGCTGGTTGGTTCCTCCCGGGCGGGAGCTGTGGACGCGGCCTCGCGGCCCCAGTTCGAGTGGGACATGTCAGTGGTCCGCTTGCGCTCCAGGGGGCCGCGCGGCCGACCCCTGAGCCTGACCATCTCTGGCCTCGGGTCCTGTGGGTCCCGTAGCGCTCGGTGGCCGGCGTGTGTGGGCAGGGAACGGGCTGCCCAGTGCTTGGAAGGCACTTGGAAGCTGCACGGAGCTACTTATCACTAACAGTACTACGGCGCCCGAGGTTGTGCGAGTAGGAGGGGGGATCATTCCCGGTTCATTCTGACCTGAGCCAGTGCAGCTGTGCCGGTGCGGGGGGGTTGGTGTACCCAGGTGCGCCCGATGCTGAACTGTTGAAGATCAGAAATACACATTTTAAACATGAGTTAGGGCTCAGCATTCCCTCCTCTCTTACTACTGGGCTGTTCCTCCCTTTCCGGAGACACCGGAGTCTGGAGCTGACGAGTCACCTCACCCCAGAGTTAAAGAATTCCTCCCACTGCCTCCCAAATGTAGAATTCATGAATGAAGACGTGTCGCAGCGTTTTAGGGCTTCTTAATCAGCAGGTTCCCAGAGCACTTACTATGAGGTCTCCTTCACCCAAGACAACTCCCAGGCTAATCAGTCAGGCACTTAATAATGAGAGGGAATTCCTCACTGTCCGAGCATCGTGTATCAGGTCATACCAGAGTGATGATACTGTCTTTAGACATGTGGAATTAGTTCCTCTCAAGCTCTTGTTTTTTGTTGGCAAGTGCACACCTCTGGTAAAACGTGTTAAAACTTGGCAAGTCCAAAGCAGAGATACTTTGAGCTGGAAGTGAATTATCTGAAAAAGCAATGAAACAGACCTGTTAGGAGCTCTTGCATGGTGGGGTGATGGGACATCCAGAGTGACTACTTAGTAATTTTTCAAGGGTGGAAGATTATGAAAGTGGCAGGGGGAACCCGCCTTCATAACCAGAGGATTTATAGTTTAAAAAGAGTTTTACATTTTCCTTAGCCTGAATGGTCAAATAAATAACCTCTGATGCATTTAAATTTCTCTTTCTGCCCTCTCATTCCTGTATAGACTCAACACATGGAAGGTCAGTCAGTGAGGACATTTAAGCTGAGACACCTGTGTAAATTCGTTTTCTTAGAGATACTGATGCTGTGCTCAGCTCCTTCTGGAGCCATAGCTGGAATCACTGGGCTGGGATCCTGAGCAGTGCCTGGAGGACAGGGAGGCTGACACTTGATAAGCGCCCACCCTGTGCTACATAATTTCGACTGGTGCTTAAAAACCTTCAAGATAGATTTTTTTTGTCATCCCCAGTCCATAAATGAAGAAACTGGAGCTCAGTACCTTGTGAAAGTATACACTCTGTTGCCTCCGAGTAAGGAGTAGAGTTCTTCATGTCATTCAGTGTTTGTGGGTATGTTATGTCATTTTGTGGGTGGTGTTTGCCTTCCCAAGTGTTATAGATTGTAATTAAGCCTGAGGACTTTACATATTTCTTCACTTCTTCTCTCTGACCAGAACAAGGCTTCCAAGATGGTGTGCTCTCAGTGATCACCTATCCCCAGCAGTAAAAAGATTCTCTTTGTCACATTCTGTCTCCTGTGTGGGGAAGAGAAGCCATTCTGTTCAGCTACGGCCTTCTCTGTCAGCTCTCAATGAAATTTGAGAGAAGGGCAGGAAGGCTGAGGGTGTCAGTACTCATTCTGTCTTGAGCTGTTGATAGTTCACTAGCCAGAAAGAAGTAAGGCTTCCGGAATCTTAGCACCATGTGGAATGCTCATTCACTGCTCAGAATACATAGAAGCTTTGTGTTCATTCATCCCACAAGTGTTTATTTGAGTATAAACCATTAATTCACTCATTCATGCCAAGCAGTGTGCTGGGCATTGTGAAATCATTGGTGAGCAAAATGGACAAAGTTCCCACTCTCAAGGAACTTGCAGTCTTACAGAGGCAGACACTTACCGAATACACGTACCAGTATATAATTGTAAGTTACGATAAGTGCTCGGAAGAAAAAGTACAAGGTGCTCTGAGAGACCTGAACTAGGAGACAAAATATTGTGATATAAAACATCAGAAAAGTGGAGGCAGTGGTGTCCTGTAACAACAACAGTATCCCTGGAAACATATGTGTTTCTTCCTTCGGGAAACACTCACAGTGATCTTTGGCATCGCTCTCTCCTATTCTTAACAGGGCTATTCTGAGTCACCAGACCTCGACTTTGAATATGCTGACACCGACAAGTGGTCCGCAGAGCTCTCGGGTAAAAAGCACAGACCTTCATGTTATGTGGGGCTGTTTTTTTCCTTATTGGTCTTTAGTAAAATTAAGAGTGAATGTCATTTTGGACTTCATCCCCCCCCCCCAGTTAGTCCTAGTAATGATATATATAAAACCTGTTAATCATTGGCTTCCAGCCTGTGTATCTCATAATTGTGGCTTGTCCTTTACTTGTATGAAGCGTCTCGTGTGGTCAGCTCAGCTGCGTGAGGCCCAGTCCCAGTGTGGACAGTGATGCTCCTTGGCCATGTGCTCTCCCCCTGACAGTGGTCTCTCCTAGAGCCGGGAGTCACGAGGAATGCCAGCAAGGGCGCCTGCATCTGTGCACATCTGTCACTGCAGCTTGCTCATGTGTGATATGAGGTTAACCTGAGCTGCTTCTCTAGCTTCCACAGTACAGGTCTTCTTCAGGAGGTAGCAGCCACTTGAGAGACACATGTTCACGGTGGCAGTCAGCCTCGGGCGTGGCATGATGGGATCGATGTGCACAGACTGGAAATGCCTGGATTTATGCGTAACTGGCATTCTGGTTAGCTACAAGGGAAGGCAGCATTCTCTCCATTGCGTGCATCAGAGCACTAAGACCCCCTTAGTAATTAGAAAACATAGTCCAGGAGTGACTGTCTCGGGCAGAGTTGAGCCTAGAAGCAAACACCTTATCTTCTCTGCTACATGTGAAACCTGCTGTGGAATATGGACATGGAGCTGATAAGACTTTGTTCTTGACAGAGCTCTACAGCTACACAGAAGGGCCAGAATTCTTGCTGAATAGAAAATGCTTTGAGGAAGACTTCCGGATCCATGGTGAGATGATTTCCTCCACTCTTGGTTCCTTTCACCCCACATCAAGAGCGCTACAGGGTTTCTCTTAGTCATCTGAATGACCTGAGTCATCCTGGAGTGGCCTGCTGAACCATGATTATTCCAGGCCAGATGTAACATTTTGGGTGGGCTTGCAAGTACTCTGGTGGTGGCATTTCAGAATGTGAGCATTGGGGGGGGGAAAGAAACTTCATGTGATTAAACTTGCACCAAACATAGCAGTGTTTCAGTCTGGAAATTCAAATTCATAGAGCAGCAGTGTGACCTTATCCCTTACGTGGAAAGTAACGTGGTGTTCATTCCATTGTGAGGATTTTCCTGGACTCAAGTGTAACTAGGGTCCCTTTCCCTGCAGTGACAGACAAGAAGTGGACTCAGCTGGACACCAACCAGCACCGCACCCATGCCATGAGGCTCCTGGACGGCTTAGAAGTCACTGCCAGGGAGAAGCGACTGAAGGTGGCACGGGCAATTCTCTACGTTGCCCAAGGTACTGAGTTGCCCAGAGCCCCCTGGCACCTCCTTTGGTGACGACGCCCAGTCAGATACGGGAGGGGCTCAGTGAGCGTACCCTGTGCTCGCAGGCACCTTCGGGGAGTGCAGCTCGGAGGCAGAAGTGCAGTCCTGGATGCGCTACAACATCTTCCTGCTGCTGGAGGTGGGCACGTTCAATGCTTTGGTGGAGCTTCTGAACATGGAAATAGAGTGAGTTCTCCTGAGGGGCTTGAGTGGGTGGGGAGGCAGGAGGCAGGGGGGCAGGAACAGAGCTTACGGAACTCCCTGGTCCCAGGCTCCAGTCTGACCAGCAGCCTGAATAACGGGAGCTGCTCACCCAAACCTTGATGACTGATGAGGGGCCCCTGCAGCTCACTAACACCAGAGATTTCACCAGGCAGTGCGGGTCCTGCCAAGGCCTGTGGTACCTTCTCAGAAGGAGGCCTCTCCTTTGAACTCTCTTTTGAACCTGCAGACTGCACTGTGTTTGCACTGCCGTTTCCCCTCAGCAGGAGGTCAGGCAGCAGTCTGACACGTGGAATCAGCCAAAGCCTACTGTAGCCCGTGTCACCTCTAGTCCTTTGTTCGGTGGACAGGTCAGCTGCTGCCCATCTAGGGATAACACCATCAATAAAAATAGCTAAGAACACTCACTGACAGCATGTGTGTCCCAGGCATTGGGCTGAGTACATTACATGTACTAATTCATGTTAATGACATAGGTACTATTACTATCCCCATTTTGCAGATGGGGAAATTGAGGCACAAAGAAGTTAAGTACGGGGGCCGGCCGAGTGGCTCGGTTGGTTAAGAGCGCAAGCTCTGAGCAACAGGGTTATGGTTCGTTTCCCACATGGGCCAGTGAGCTGCACCCGAGCTGAGCTGCCAACCGGTGGCAGGATAACTCAGCTGATGAGAGCACATGCTCCTAACAACAAAGTTGCTGGATCAACTCCTACATGGGATGGTGGGCTATGCCCACCCGCAACTAAGATTGAACATGGCACCTTGAGCTGAGCTGCCCTGAGCTGCTGGTGGGCGGCCAGATGGCTCAGTGGTTAGAGTGTGCGCTCTTAGCAGCAAGGTTTCTGGTTTGGGATGGGGGGCTATGCCTCCCCGCAACTAAGATTGCACATGGCACCTTGAGCTGAGAGGCTGCGAACTGCCAATGGGTGGCCGGATGGCGACTGGACTTGGAGCTGAGCTAGCTGCGCCCTCCACAACTAAGATTGAAGGACAACAACTTGGCTGTTTCCTTTCCCCAATTCCCCAACACTGTTCCCCTTCCCCAATTCCCCAATAAAATATTTAAAAAAGAAGTTGAGTACCTTACTCTAGAGCACATAGCTAGTAAGTATTAGAGCCAGGATTCAAACCTTCACAGTCTGGTCCAGGGCCTGCGTTCTTAGCACTGGGTCCTGTGGCCTCTTGTGTAGCCTAAGCATATATCATAGGGTTTTCTTTCCCCGTTGGACAGCACTTGTCAGGGGAACTACTTCTCTTCCCTCCTGGGGGAAGGCACTGACTCTCCAATCTCTCCTGCAGTAACAGCGCCGCCTGCAGCAGTGCGGTGAGGAAGCCGGCCATCTCCCTGGCTGACAGCACAGACCTGAGGTGAGGCCACAAGCTTGGGTTCCCTGAGTGTTAGCCAGAGAATAAGATCAGAGCAGAAGTGTGTGTGTGTGTGTGTGTGTGTGTGTGTGTGTGTGTGTGTGTGTGTGCGTGCGTGCGTGTGTGTGTGCGCGCGCGCGCATCGGCAGGGAGAGGGGGTTCCTTGCTGTATGCACATTCCTTTTGCCCACAGTAACCTGCAGATATGATGGGCTCAGTGTGGGATTAGTTGGCCTGGCTGAGGGGGACTCTGGGTTGAGACTCTCAGAGGAAATCCTGGGTGAAGACACCTTGAATAGAGCTGCCTGTCCACACTGCTGCTGAGAACTCGGTGGTGTAGCATTTTGTATTTGAATGAAACACATGGCGTGGCTCCTTGGGTTCCCACCTTCTCATGCACAGCTTGCCCCCCAACTATGGAAGGTTAGTCTGGACAACTTCCTGATGTGTGCAGGAAGCAATAGCAATTGCTCAGCAACAGGATCACCTTCTCATTTTTGTGAGGATTAAACCTGTCTCTTTTTATGCATTTGGAGTGCATTCAGACAGGGTGTTGGTGGTGTCCCCCACTGTAGTTAGGGTCCCTGGGCATCACCCTGTTTGCTTCCGATTTCCACTCCATCAGGGTAAACACCTTGTTCTCACTTCCACCCTGCTCTGCTTCGGTGGACCCAACCCCCACTTTCCCAACTCACTCCCACCTCTGTGTTTGTCATTCCAGGAAGCTTAGGGCAGTAAAGTGGCCTCGCCATTCTTGTTCATATTCATTCATTCAGCAACCATTTATTACGCACCTGCTTTGAATAAGCACTTTGCTAGCCCCTGGAGATGGAAAACAGAATCAGACCTGGTCCCAGCCTTAGCAACAAGGGGCGGGGGAGGAAGCCCCAAGAGGTGCTCCGTGGCTCTCCCCCATAGCTCGCCTTTGTGCACAGGCTTTTCTCATGTCAGCAGGGGTTGGAGGAAGCCAGAGGTGCTCCCTTCACCCCCCATCCTGCTCTGTTTTCTTGTCCCCAGGGTCCTGGTCAACATCATGTACCTGATTGTGGAGACCGTTCACCAGGAGTGTGAGGGTGATAAGGCCGAGTGGAGGAGGATGCGACAGACCTTCAGGGCCGAGCTGGGTAGGACCCTGGGAACCCTGGCTCGAGGCTCTTCCTGGGAGCTGAAGCTGGCGGGCTTTGGGAAGTCCTCTTCCTGCTTGTAGTCCTGATGTCTTTGTGTCACCTCCAGGTTCCCCGCTGTACAACAATGAGCCGTTTGCCATCATGCTGTTTGGAATGGTGACCAAATTTTGCAGCGGCCATGCCCCTCACTTCCCCATGAAGAAGGTTCTCTTGCTGCTTTGGAAGACAGTATTGGTGAGCACTTCCTTAAAGGGGACTCAGGTGCTGGGGATAGGGCGGGGGGGAGTTGGGGCTCCTATTCTCCCCTAGGGCTCACCCTCCCTTCTTTCAGAGTAGGCCAGCTCTGTGGAGCCAGGGCTCAGTGAGCTCAGGACCACTTTGGAGTGGTCAACACCTTTTATCTTGGCCCCACATCCTCTTGGTTCCTCACGAAGCCTCACTGAAGCCAGAGAGGAAAGTCGAATTGCTCAGAAACAGTGAGACTAAGTGACACTGCTGGGGTTTTGGCTTCTAGGGGGATGTTTAGTGAAAGCTTCTTCTTTTTTTTAGATTTTAACATCCAACAATATATAGTTGACCCTTGAATAACATGGATTTGAACTGCACAGGTCCACTTATATGCGCATTTAAAAAATGTAAGTGGCCTTGTGCAGTTCAAACCATTGTTGTTCAAGAGTCAGCTGTATTTTCAATCTGTGGTTTTGAATCCACATATGAGGAGGGCCAATGTAAGTTACATGGGGATTTTCAACTGCGTGGGGTGTCGGCACCCCACCCCTCACATTGTTCAAGGATCAGCTCTATTTCCAGCTTGACTTTGAAAGACTGGCTTGTACAGCTTTGGAAGCATATGAGTCTCTGACTTTTCTAGGATCTTGAAGGGTTAGGCTCTTCAGTCTGCCTTTTTAAAAAAAAAAAAAAAGGGTTTTTTTCTTTTTAATTTTTTTATTGGGGAACACTGTGTTTTTCCAGGACCCATCAGCTCCAAGTCAAGTAGTTGTCTTCAATCTAGTTGTGGAGGGCGCAGCTCCTTGTCCCTGTGGGAATCGAACCGGCAACCTTGGTGTTATGAGCCTGCTCTCTAACTACCTGAGCCAACTGTCCGCCCCAAGTCTGCCTTTGTTTTACTTGAAGAGTATGTTGTACAGAGAGCTAAATGTATCTGTGCAATAGACTCCATCAGACTGTTTTCTCCTCTCTCTTCCTGATGTCACTGAACTCTCCTGTGGGTGGATTTAGTCCCTTGTTCAGAGGTTGTGTAGGTCTCTGTAAAGATGTGGGTCATGGTGTCATGGGTGCTCCCAAGCCTGACACAGGGATCAGGGACCCGCTTGACGTGTTGACCCTGGCTCTGCACCCTGTGTGTGACGCAGTGCACCCTGGGAGGCTTTGAGGAGCTGCAGAGCATGAAAGCTGAGAAACGCACCATGCTGGGCCTCCCCCCACTGCCTGAGGACAGCATCAAAGTGGTCCGCAACATGAGGGCCGCCTCCCCACCAGCATCCGCCTCTGACCTGATTGAGCAGCAGCAGAAACGGGGCCGACGGGAGCACAAGGTTAGGGTGACAGAGGGCCCTGTGACTCCCGAGGATTCTCAAAGCACACACACGCGGCGGCATGGCCCCTGGACAAGTGGAAATTGTCTCTGATTAGCTAGTCAGAGTGAAGGCCTCCAGGGCAGGGACACTGTGTCCCCAGCCCAGGGCCTAGTTTATAGTGGGGACTCAGGACGTGGCACTGTGGAGGGACTGGGGCAAGAAATGATTGGTCATTTGGGCCCGATCTTGACGTCCTTGGCGCTCTACCTACCTCCATTCTGTGTTACAGCCTCACTAGCTTCCTTGCCCTTTTCTGGTTCGTCAGTTGGCTCTTTTGTCTGCTCGCCCCTCTCTCTATGTCAGGCTCTGATAAAGCAGGACAACCTGGATGCCTTCAACGAGCGGGATCCCTACAAAGCCGATGACTCTCGAGAAGAGGAAGAGGAGAATGATGATGACAGTAGTCTGGAGGGAGAGACGTTCCCTCTCGAGCGGGACGAGGTGATGCCTCCCCCACTACAGCACCCCCAGATCGACAGGCTTACCTGCCCGAAGGGGCTCCCATGGGCTCCCAAGGTCAGGTGAGTCTCGGACCTTTGGAGCACTCTTGGCTTCTGAAACCAGAGTCTTCACACCCTCAGGCCTGGCACCTGGCCTGAGTCGCAACCTGAGGTCCTCTGCAGGGGCACGCTGATCTTGGCTCTGGGATAAGGCTCTCTTAAGAGTACACTGTGCTGGCCTGGGGGTGTCGGGGCTGGCCTTACTGACCTTGCACAGAGACCCTTTTATGGCTCTTGAGTCAGTAATAGGAGTTAGCTGTTAGTTAGATATACTAGCAAAGGAGGATGAGAAAAATTAAAACCAGGACATTTAAGTGAACCTATCTCCCACCCACCCTAGGGTTGTATATGGTTTTTAACAGAAAAATTACAGATTAGGGAAGAGTTTTTTTAGATTCATAATTAAGATATTTGAGGTACATGTGAGATACATCAATAGGATGGAAAGGTACTTGTAAGTGGTAGCTATTTGAAAAGGCACCAACTTAAGAAACAGATGAACATGTGAAAGGCTGTAGAAGTCATTTTCTTGATCCAGATAAAGCCCCAGTTTTCAGTGATCCATGATGAGAATACAAAACAGGTCATCAAAAAATGTAACATATATATGCTGATTGTTTCAAACAGTAAAATGTGACTCATGAAAAAAATCAGTAGCTTATAGCTCTAATTGTTGTAAAACTTTTAAATATTTGAGTTCTGTTAATAAACTTGTTATTAATATCTGAATAAAGTATGTTTTTAAGTTTGTTGTATCACCTTAATTTTATGAGTAAAGTAGTTACACATAATATCTTTTCAGGTTGTTTTTCCAACAACCTGATGAAAGACATTAAAAGAGTCTGAAGATTTCAGTTCTTTTTTTTTTTGTCCCCAAAAAAAGAAAAACAATTGTGGGAGACTTTTCCTTCTGGCTTCACACTTGCTGGATGTTCTTTACTTTATTAACCTTGACTTGAAATAACGTTTAATAAAAGCCTTGCTCAATTTCTTTGGCAGAGAGAAAGACATTGAGATGTTCCTCGAGTCTAGCCGCAGCAAATTCATAGGTTATACTCTAGGCAGGTGAGTGCGATCTGAGTTCCTTTTGAAGAAAGGTAACAAGAAATTCACTCTCCTGGCCTTTGGTGTTTGGGGATCCAGGTCAATTGATGTCTAGGCTTAACACAGGGCCTTCTTTATTCTCCAGTGACACGAACACAGTGGTGGGGCTGCCCAGGCCAATCCACGAAAGCATCAAGACTCTGAAACAGGTAGGCGGCTTTGGGTGAGTTTTTGGCCTAGTTTGGTCCCAGGTGAGTAAAGTGAGACCAGCCCGTTGGGAGAAGCCGTTTTAGACTCATCTGCATGAAGAAACCTGGGGTGGAGGAACAGGTGGGCTATGGCAATACCCTTTAAAACAATTCTTCATAATTTTTATTTATTTCAGCTGTGCTTTTATTGTGGACTTACTGGTGATTTATTTAAGATTATGTGACCTGACAGTTGTTAGAATTTTGAGGGGCCCATTAAATAGTCCCCCCTTTTCCTTGCCCAAGCTCTAAGGCAATTGCAATAGAGGAGTAGGTAGTGGAGATTGAAATACCAGCTTTATTGCTGATGAGAGCAATTGGAGATGAGGCATAAGAACACAGTAACACTAGTAGGTGTCCTAATCCCTTTCTTCCAGAATTAGACTCACCTACCCATCCCCAGGCAGTGCTGAAACCCTGCGCTGCCTGGTCAAGGAGCAGAAGAGAGCGCAGGCTTTTCTTTTTTTAAAGAGAAAAGAGAAAGGCGGTGGGCGGAGAATGTCCTGTTCCTCCTCCCACACTCACCAGTCGGTGACAGGAGTGAGTGTGGGAAGGGGCAGAGAGACCAGGCGTGTTGTGCATGTGTATGTCCTTCCACATGGGAGGAAACATCACGAGTGGGGAAGAGGTGTCCCCCTAACAACCTATCTGGAGCATAAATGTTTATGTTTTTGAAATATATTTTTGAAATTTGTAATACTAAGTGGGCCCCGTGCAGCTAGGCTTTTTGAGTCCTTAGTACTTGGTTCTGAGTACTCAAGTGCTTGATTCTAAGTACTTGAGTACTTGATTCTGCTTTTAATAGTTTTTTTCTCCTGTTGCTGTAGCTATCTGAAAGCCCCTTTCTCTCCCTTAATTTGCTTTTTTCTAATCTATTGTGTGCCTTTTATATTGCTTTTAAGAGGCCTGTGCCCACTTAGAAAAATATTTGGGGGTTGGGATTTTAGTTAGGGGTCTTTGTGGTGACTTAGCTCTCATTGAGAGAGTGTGTTTGAAGAAAATTATGTGGGGTCTTTGCCAGCGTGCAGGGTGTCTGGCCAGAGAATGAGAGGTGTCCCCCGATGCCTTCTTTCCCTTCTCTGTCCCCAGCACAAGTACACGTCGATTGCAGAGGTCCAGGCACAGATGGAGGAGGAGTACCTCCGCTCTCCTCTCTCAGGGGTGAGTTGGAGGCTGCTTCAGCCCAGGGTCCCCAGCTGTCCCCAGGCATGGTGCTCTCCTAGACCACGAAGCTGTCCCAGGCCCTGCCCTCCGAAAGCTCCCAGTCTCGCTCCCACTGCAGGGGTGGGATGTGTCTAGTGCAGGGGTTAAGAGCACAGACTCTGAGCCAGTCACCTGCCAGTGAAGCCAGGCTCCACCACTCAGTGGGTGACAACCTAGGCAAGTGCCTGCACCTCTTTGTGCTTTAGTTTCCTCACCTGACAAATGGGAATCATAACAGCGCCGTCTTCATAGAGCTGTAGTAAGGATTAACTGAGTTATTAATGCCTGTCCTGTATTATTCGTTATCCAAAGTCTGCTATCATTATCAACATTTACATCGGCTCTACAGATTCTCTTCCAGCCAGCTAGTAAGCTGGCTCCAGAGACTGGTCGGGACTGGGGTTTCTATTTGTACCATTGTGTTCAAAGGGAGAAGAGGAAGTCGAGCAAGTCCCCGCAGAAACCCTCTACCAGGGCCTGCTCCCCAGCCTGCCTCAGTACATGGTGTGTGTTCCTCCTCTTGACGTGTTGCCCCCCTCTAGAGGGCTCTGGATCTGGGAGCCCTTCGGTGGCCATCGGGGTACCGGCCATGGGATCGCCCTTCCCATTCCCCTGGCCGTGAGAGCATGCCCTGCCAGTGTCCTTCAGCCCCTCCTGCTGCCAGAGCCCCCTCCGGAAGGACCGCCTCTCAGGGCTTAGTCCTGCACCTGGGCGCTCTCATCCATGCTGGCTGAATGTCTGCTCCCCACCAGATCGCGCTGCTGAAGATCCTGCTGGCCGCAGCTCCCACCTCAAAAGCCAAAACAGACTCGATCAACATCTTAGCAGACGTCCTACCTGAGGAGATGCCGTGAGTATCACCGTTCCTGTGAACGGAGCAGGTCAAGCAGCAGAATAGAGGGGGAAAGGGACGTGCTTTCCTTTTGGTCCCACCATTTGTTAGGTTGATTTCTTTGTTTGGCTCCAAATCTCTGCAGGTTAAGTTGAGGGTATTCTTGGCTCAGGATTACTGGATGAAATATTTAATTTCAGTGGTTGGAGAGATGTCTTAATCCATTTGGCCTGGATTGTAGTGTAGACCCTGCCACTGAGCAAAGTGCAGAAAGTCATTTCCTCCTCTGTGACGCGAATCGGGCTGTGTTCAACATTTCCCAAAACCCTCCCTCGAAAGCTATGTGATTGGGACATCCAGGACATGTAGGTTCAGCTTCGGAACAATTTGCCAGCCAATAGCTGAACCTGAGCTGGGTGTGAGCGCTTTCCTGCTCTCCAGTGAACTGGCATAGAGAGTATTTGTGAATGTCTCAGGGTGATAGTGAAACCCTTAGGGAGTCTTCCTCCCTGGAGCACTAACCTCATCTGTTTGATGTGAGAATACAAACCGAGATCTGTTCTGCTGTGAGAGGGACCTGGCCTTGACCTGATCTCCTGTCTGCCAATACCGCCCAGCCCTGAGCCCAGCTCCCTGGTGGCTGGGCCAGGTGAGGGAGGAGGCAGGGCTTGGCTAATACTGAAAGGGGTGTCACAGAACACTAGGCCAGCATGCGCATCCTGGAATAAAGGGTTCCAGAGTCAAATATTATATCTCCTGGTTTAAAGATTTAAAATGAGAAGTCCTGAATTAAGAAACTGATTTAAATGTCTAATCACTCTGTTGTACACCTGAAACTAATACAATGTCATATGTCAACTGTAATTGAAAAATAAATTAAAAAAAAAAAGATTTAACTCAATGCTTCCTAAATTTATCTGACTCTGAAGCCCTTTCCCCCCATAACCTGAGACATCTCAAGGTACTGGTATTCTACAGAACCACTCTGAGACACACACATTAATATGGTGGCAGAAACTTAGGGGAGACCTGGAAAAGGAGAAGTTAATTATTGGAGGAACAGCAGGAAAATAGGCTAAGAATGTGTCTGGGGCATCACAAGGAAGAAGTAAATTGTGCTGAGCCAGACTGCTTGGGAGGTGGGTGGAGGAACCCCGGGCCTGCCCTCTGAGACATCCATGGGCATCTGGTGACGGGGGAGCCTTTGCTCAGAGAAGCATCCGGAATCTGAGCGCCTAGAAAGGAGGTGTTGTACATCCTGCTGGCTCACCCAGGTCTGTGTTTCCAGCACCACAGTGTTGCAGAGCATGAAGCTGGGGGTGGATGTGAACCGCCACAAAGAGGTCATCGTCAAGGCCATTTCTGCTGTCCTGCTGCTGCTGCTCAAGCACTTTAAGTTGAACCATGTCTACCAGGTACCTGCAGGGCCTTCCATCCTGTCCACTGGGCCAGGGCCGTAGGCAGCGCTGTTCCTCCCGCCCTGCACAACAGAGGCCTTGGCCTTCAAGCCGCCTTGAGCTCTGCATGCTTGTTCGAAGACAGTCTTCTAACCCCAAGGACTTTTATCAGTGGAGGAAAGGGTAAGGTCCTAAGGGGCATGCTCATTTTTTTCTTTTGGTTTTAGTTTGAATACATGGCCCAGCATCTGGTGTTTGCCAACTGCATCCCTTTGATCCTAAAGTTCTTCAATCAAAACATCATGTCCTACATCACTGCCAAGAACAGGTGATAAGGACCAGGAATCAGGAAGGGGTGGGTATGGCCAGGTGGCAGGGCTCCCAGCTGGCCTCTCCCACTGAGCGCCTTCTGCACCTACAAGCCAGAACTGTGCCAGGCATCAGGACACGAAGATGACTGAGACGGTTCCTGCCTGTGGAGAAGGCCAGTGTGTCAAACCTGAGTTTAGTCTAGTGACAGGTGTCTCATCCTGGGCTCAGTACTGTCCTAGCCTCAGGTCCTGTGCTTTCTCTTTTTTTTCTGAGGAGACCAGCCAGGCTGCCTGCTTTCTCTGAGGAGCTCAGCCACGTGCACTGTCATGCCCCGTCTGCTGACTCTTAAGCCCCCACCCCCCTCAGGGTGCCAGCTGTCCTTGATAATGCCTGCTCGTTAGTGTGGTACATCACAGGGTGAGCTGTCAGTCAGACACTGTCTCCAGTAGGGGCTTGGCATAAATTAACTGCCTTCAGAAATCAACTCCCAGCCCCAGATTTCATTGCTGTGGAGAAAACAGGGTCTCCACCCCTTATAAGACTACAAGTCCCTCTGGCCGGAAGGACCTTACAGGTTCTCTTGGAGCAGGTATTTCCTCCCCTGAGAGATGGGAAACCCAGGGTGGTGCAGACAAGGTAGATTCCTGCTTCCACTCCAACAAGTGAGAGTGGAAAGCCAGGGGCCAGCCCTGCCACAGCTGCTGTGCCAGCCCCCGGCCTTTGCTCAGGGTGGGCCCCTGGCTTCTCTTGTCCCCTGCAGCATTTCTGTCCTGGACTTCCCTCACTGCGTGGTGCATGAGCTGCCAGAACTGACTGCCGAGAGCCTGGTGAGTGGCGAGGCTCTCCCCAGCTATCCCTTTGGCGTGAGGGTCAGTGGTGGAGAGCCTGCCTCCCCCGATGCTGGGAGAGGGGTGTCTTCACAGGTCAGGTCATTGTTGAGTGCCTGGCTTTTAAAGCGCTCTAACTGCATAGAAGGGCCAGCAGGAGGTCCTTTGCGGCATGGAAAGATTTGAATGTAGGGATGAGTTTGCTGGAAGCGTAGTCTTCAGGGGTTGCTGACCCAGAGCTCACCTGGTCGAGCTGTTTCTCTCTCCCCACATTGGAGCTCTGAGGGGCCTCAGCTCTGAGAGAGCCTGTGCCCTAGGTTGTGGGGGCTGAGGCCACGGCCCTCAGTATCCTGTGGGAAAATTCTAGGGAGGGCCCCTTACTCCCTGCCAACTTCTGGGATGGGGTTCCCCCGGGGCTGAGGAGAGGAGAGAGTTCCTGGTACAGACATGAAGCGAGACTGGCAGCTCTGAGACCATACACGGGAGGGCCTTGGGGACCGCTGAGCGTCGCGCCACTGTGAGGGCCGTGATTGTTCTGGGTCTTCCCCGCAGGAAGCAGGTGACAATAACCAGTTTTGCTGGAGGAACCTCTATTCTTGTATCAATCTCCTGCGGATCTTGAACAAGCTGACCAAATGGAAGCATTCAAGGACAATGGTGAGCCAGCACGGTAACCAGGCATGGAATGTGGAGCTCAAAGCAGAGTGCCATGCCCTGTACCATCTCCCGCACCTGGGCGCAGGGGCCCCAGGGTGGGCTTGCTGCTGTGACCACAGCCCTCTCTTCTAACTTTCCTGTAGCCACATCCTTGCATTTTAAGGGCTGATTCGCTTCCTTGACGGGTTGAACTGGGGGCTGGAAGCAGCTTAGTTATGCACTGAAACAAGTCCACACTTATAAAAGGAATTCCTCTCTTATCTTCTCAACCTCCAATGGTACCATAACCAGGATTCTGGGAGTCTCCCTTAACCCTGAGCCTGTGGGTGCCTTTGGGGTGCAGAGGCCCATGAATCCTCTGTAATCGTAGGTACATGCACATAAGCAGTATTTCTGGTGAAGGAATTCATAGCTTCATATTCCAAAATGACACATAATTGGGGTGACTGACGATTCTGGTTTGTGTGGGACTCTCATGGTTTTAGTAGTGGAGGTCAGTTCCATGTCCCGGAAACCCCTTGGCCTGGGGAAAACTGACCGTCACCCAGAAGGGGTGAGCCCCTGGGTGGTGGTGCGAGCACTTATTTCCACCTTGCACATGGCCTGTCTGGCGCCCCTTCCCAGATGCTGGTGGTGTTCAAATCGGCCCCCATCCTGAAGCGGGCCCTGAAGGTGAAACAGGCCATGATGCAGCTGTATGTGCTAAAGCTGCTCAAGGTGCAGACCAAGTACCTGGGGCGGCAGTGGCGGAAGAGCAACATGAAGACAATGTCTGCCATCTACCAGAAGGTGCGGCATCGGCTGAATGACGACTGGGCCTATGGCAATGGTGAGGCCTGGCACGAAGAAGGTGGGGTGGGATGTAGAGGAAGAGGCGACATCTTTCCATCTACGCCAGGGGTTGACAAACTGCGGCTCACTAGCCACATGCGGCTCTTCGGGTACATCGTTCCGTCTGAAAACTTTGCCAACCCCTGGAAGAGCCAATCCTGTCCCTCACAATAATTTAAAAATTATTCAAGAGCCATAAATATATGTTTACATAATCACCATTATGTGAATAATATCCTTTAAAATTTTTATAAATGAAACTATGATAGTTTTATTTTCGTTTTCAATTTTACTTCAGAGCCACATGTACGTACCCAAAGAGCCGCATGTGGCTTGCGAGCCGCAGTTAGCGGAAACCTGGTGGCTCTTCCGTCTCAAAAGTCTGCCGACCCCTGATCATGTTCTAAGCTGCCCTCTGAAGAATCAGGATGGGAGTCTGGGAAGGACTTTGAGAAGCTGCCCAGGCTTGGCACCTGGTCACCCCCCATTCCTCTGTCCCTTCCCCAAAGCCAAGTCCTTCTCCAGGAATTGTCACAAGACTCAGCTTTTCTTTCCCTCCTGCAACTGCCTTGGTTATGGCCACCAAAATTCTCACAGCTCCAATTGGCTTTCCTGCCTCCAGTTTTTCCCCCCCATCAGTGCCTCAGACTTTGCCCCCGTGCTCATCAAACTGCAGATCTGGTGGTGGTACCGCCTGACTAAAACCATTAGCTTCTGATTCCCTTCGAATCAGAGCCAACGCATGTCCTCGTCTGCAGTGTGGTCCATCCTCTCTTCAGCCCAGACTCATCACACCCGGGGCTCTGCGCATCGGAGCGCTCAGTCCATGCGCATTGGCCAGGCTGTCCCCGCTTCTGTTCCTTCTCCCAGCAGGGTGCCTCCCTGCACCCCTAACTGTCCTGTATCTGCATGTGTTCTTCCCACTCTGAGCAGTGCCTTGGCTTCCTGGGCAGAGTGGGTTCCCTCGGCATTCCCTGAGCCCAGCGCACCACGGCCAAGCGACTGCGACTGCACTCCCAGTGCCCTGCGATTTGTACCTGGTCAGGGGATTGAGAGAAGGAGCTTATGAGGGGGTCTCCAGATTCTTCCTCTGATGGCAGAGAGCCAGGGAGAAGGGGGAAGGTGTCTTTCAGAGAAGCCTGCTGTACCTGTGCCCCCGTGCCAGGCCCGCGTAGACTGCAGTGTGGAGCCTCTTTCTCCGTAGATCTGCCTTTTCTCCTTGTACCTGACTTCCCTTTGTATCTAGGAAAGAAGTCCTGTCAGCATTCCTGAGGTTGGGGCTTAGAGGTTTCCTGGCCCCCCACCATTAGCAGTCAACATTCCCAGCCTGGGCTGGCCTGGCCCTGAGCTGCACTGAACCCAGGGGGCACTGCCACAGGGCTTGGCTCCTAACCATGTCTTCCTGCTTTGTCCCAGATCTTGATGCCCGGCCTTGGGACTTCCAGGCAGAGGAGTGTGCCCTCCGTGCCAACATCGAACGCTTCAATGCCCGGCGCTACGACCGGACCCACAGCAACCCCGACTTCCTGCCTGTGGACAACTGTCTGCAGAGTGTCCTGGGCCAGCGGGTAGACCTCCCTGAGGACTTCCAGATGAACTACGACCTCTGGTTGGAGAGGGAGGTCTTCTCCAAGCCCATTTCCTGGGAAGAGCTGCTCCAGTGAGGCTCCTGGGCAGGGGACTGAAGAGGAAAGGAGGGGTGATCTCCAGGTGCCTCAGGACCTGTCCTGGCTCATTGCTGCAGCGCTCCCATCCCCCTCCAGGTGGCAGCACAGCCCCACTGTGCACTCCCTCACCAGCTCTGGGTTGGCAGCTGAGTCCAGGTTTGGCCGCCTTGATCCGCAGCATCGTGCTGAGGAGCAGTCATCTCTGCTCGGGATCCTCTCATCCTTCACTCCTCCCGCCCTCCTCTCTGGACATGGTTGGTTGCAGCTCATTTCTCATTCAGCCCAAGGCTAGGAAACGCTGGGCTGGGCCGGGAACCCACTGCATCTGAATGTCAGGGGTCACACTGACTCTTGTTGAGACATGCAAATCCTTGGCAGGTCGGCTTGCCAAGGCGGAGGGTTTAGGATTTGGGCCAGGGCCAGACATTCAGAATCATGGTTTTGCTTTGGGGATTTCTGATGTCACTCCAGCCTACAGCCAAGGTTCATCCAGAAGAGTTGCAGAGGCTCGTGCAGCTGCCTCAGCACTTTGGTTTTGGACAGGGTCGGGGCCGGAAGAGAGGCTCTCCTTAACCAGGGGTGCCATTTTTCCTCTTGGTTTGCAAGGGTCTGTAAATATCTATATATAAATGTGTGGATTCTCTTGTGTTATGTTGGGATTTTTAATGTGTTTGTGTATTCAGTTTACATTAAAAAGAAGCAAAAAACAATCCCCCTTGTCATGTCTACAGGAAATGTGGAAATCTGGATATCCTCCCCATCTAGAACTTGGGTTTTCTTGCCAGCATTGATAGGTCCCGTGCCAAGCTGCCCACCTTTCCCATCTGAGGGGAAACGGAAGGGGAAGTTGGCACTTATCTAAAATGTTCTCTCCTCACATCAGTCTGAGGTTGCCCCAGCCCAGCTCCAGGGCTCGGGTTGCTGGAGTGACAAGTGGTCCTGCACCCCTGGGTTTGATGTACCTGCAGTAGGAGCCCCGGTTTCACTGGATCATACTCCTAAGTGGGCCTCAGCCAAACCAGTGCTAGGAGGGAGGGCCTAGGTCAGAGAGGGCCGGCTACTCTGGGCCCTCCCTGGGGCAGGTGGTTGTGCCCAGAGGCTGGGGAAGCAGACCATCAGGAGTTAGCTTCAGAGCGGAAAAGGGTGTCAGAGGGCCCAGGAGCCCCCAGGGCTGGGGAGAAGCGAGGAAAACCTTCATGGTAGGTATGAGTTTGAGGCCAGGAGCCTGCACCTGGCCTTCGGATCCCTGGTACGTCTGCCTCCTCCTGATTCAGTCTTGAGGCCCTGCTTCTGAGGAGCTCAGCATTCTGATGCTGGTAAAAGAAGTGCTCCCTTTTCAGAGCTGCTTGAAGTTCTCATGTCTTACCTGTAGGCCATGTGTATGGGTTTTAAGTCTCCAAAAGGTCTTGCCTTAGAAAGGAAACATATTCTGGGGGCAGTCTCCCCTGTGTTGGTTCTTCCATTCAGTGTCCTGCTGAGCCCCAGTCCAGGCCCTGAGCTGGGCCCCTGAGACAGGCCTTGATGTGACAGCATGGGTGATGAGCAGCAGGGGTGGGAGCCAGCAGTGGACTTAAGCCACACAGCCTATGTATGAGATGGGAAGTCCCTGGGACTGATTGGTGTTTTGCCCCAAAGTAACGTGTACAGGACAAGGGAATTTGATACAATTCTTTTGTACATGATGGATTTTCTGCTGTTGCTTGCCAGGACCTATAGGAAGTCTACACGTGTATCTTGAGGTTTCAGTTTGCTTAGGATGGGTTTTTACATTCTTACTGCACCTGGCAGGCTGGCCACCCAACCTGCCTGCCTGAGGCCTTGTTCTCATTGCCCTGGTCTAATTTCCCCAATCCGATGCTTCCCTTAGTCAGAGGTGCCATTTTCCCTCTTAGTTTGCCAAGGTCTGTAACTATACAGACATCTGTGTAAAAACAGAACACAGACTATTAAAGCTGCAAGAGCCGCAGAGGCTGGCCAGGGGATCCCTATGTCTGTAGGCTGACAGGCTGGCTAGGAGGGGACAAGCCTTATCACAGTCAGAGTGTGCTCGTGGCATATTGGCAATTTGAACTCAGGTCTTTGGACCGAAATATCCTTTGGAGCAAGTGGCCACCCAGTCTCTGTGGCTTTATATCTCACCTGGGTCATGAGATGGGCAGGGTACGTGAAGGCCCTTTGTAAATGGTTGAGTTACATAAAATGCTGATTATTGCTAACCAGGCTCATGGCCCAGAGCTCCTTCAATCCACTGAGGGATGGATTACTCCGTCGCTGTATCACTCTGAGGATGGGAACTGTCCCTTGTTAATCAAAAGAGTTACCACTTACTGGGTGCCAACTAGGCACCAGGGCCAATATTGATGCTTCCTGAAAACTCATTTTCTACACAGTAGCCAGCATTTGACGATTGTTGAGTGTTTACTATGTGCCAGGCACTGCTCTAAGCACTTTATGTATAATATTGTTTCTAATAACCTAAAAGGTAGTATTATTGCAATGCCTATTTTGCAGATGAGAAACTGGCACAGAAAGGGTAAAGAACTTGCCCAAGGTCACAGAATAACGAAAGCCAGAGCCCAGATGCAAACCCAGGTCTCTGTTCACAACGTGTGTGCGCGCTCTACTCCCCCCACGCCCTTTCTCTATTAATCATTGTTATTCCCCAGCACACACCACCAGAGCATTCCTTTGCTCATTTATTCACCTTAGTCAGTACTTAGTATTTGCTCAAGCGTGGTCCCTGGCAGGAAGGTTCTCGGCGAGTCAGTTGCTTTCGGCTCTAACTGGCCATCCAAGCTTGGCCTTGGTCTGACCGCATGTGCCCCACTCCAGGTCACTCGGGAGCTGTCGCTTCTACCTTTTCTTCCTTTTCTCCTAGAGCCTGAATGTCTTTCTCTCCCTGGGCCCAGAGGACTTGTGTATGGCTGCCTCTGCCGTACCTGTTAGGCTTATCTCCCGGGAGCTGGCTTCCTGTCTGTCCTCTACAAAGAACTTACTGCTCAGAGAATCAGTAGCTGTGCCTCCTGGCACTTGGCATAGTTAGCCTCAGGCTCCTGGCTATAAAACAAGCACCTTCTGGGAGTGAGACGGCCCTGACTTTCAATCCAGGCTGTGACATTGACTCACTGAGACACCCCGAGCTCATCAAGCTCTAAGCTACAGTTGACCCCTCTGTAAAAATGGTTTAATAACTGCAAGGTGGTTGTGAGGCCTGAATAAGATAATGGATAATGGACCTACATACTTGGCTGACAAGAAACAACACAGCTAATAAACAAATGGCAGCTATTCTTAGTCTTACTAATGGCCCTTCTGACTCTAACCTTCTATGAATTTGCATCCATTCCCTGTGTCCCCTGGAAAACAGAGAACTCCCCTTTAAGGCCCAGAACCACATCTTGGGCCTTCTTGTATTGCTCATCCAGAGCTCACTGCTCTGAATATAGCAGCCTCTCGAAAGGGTCCGCCAGTCACCTAGCCCCCTGCCATCATACCCTGAAGGCCCGTTCTGGGCCAGGTCCCAATGTAGGTGCCCTGGTGTCCAGGTGAATAGAACACCACACTCTCTTTACTTGACGAGCTTGCGGTTGATAGAGAGATGGCCATAAAAGCAAATAACAGCAGGAATGTGCTAGGTAGGTACAGAGATAGACATCTGCAGGGCCACACAGGTCCCACTGGTCCTAGCTAGCGCCCTCCTACCAGAGAAGAGACAGGTGGGGGGAGCCTGCAGTTGATGAGTGGGAAAGGAGCCCCCCCCCAATCAGGAAAAAGAGCTCCTAGGGCAGAAGCTTTGTGTTCATTGGCCCCCTGGTGAAAAGGGTCAGGATGAGACTGCAGCAGAGGCTAGGGCAGGGGTGAGATAGCACCCCCTCTTCCTGATACAGGAAATGCCCAGTTCCTGGTGATGCTGAACAAGGTTCCTGGCTGGGGCTGCAGAGGGTCTGCACTTCAGAGTTGTAATTCAGGTTGATGTGTAAATGGTTGGGGGAGGCGGGGAAGGAAGATTGAATGCCTCTAATGAGAAGTATTTCCCCATGCCAGACTGAGACGAGAAGCCTGGGCTGAATGACCTGCTGGCTGGGGCCCTCCACTCTGGGCCTAGTGTCTGTGCCCCTGCCAGGGCCAAGATCCAAGATCGGGGGGCTTCTCTGGGTGGGCCTCACCAGGGCAGAGAAGAGCCTTAGCAAAGGGAGACTGAGCCTAGCATCTTCCTTAAAGCTGGGATTCCAGGTGGGGCCACTGCCCCTTTCCTTTTCCAGAAGGGATACCCAGAGCCCCGGCCTGTGCCTTGGAAAACACAGAGCCTAGGCTGAGGACCCGAGGTCACCTCTGGAGTGAGGCTGGGGGCAGGGGCATCTGGAGACTTGGGGGCTGTGTCTTAGCAGTGAGACGCCCCGGGTGTTGAGCGGGGGGATGGGAGGATGGCTAATGGGAAGCAGGTGGAGGGGCTGCCTGTGTCCCAGCCAGGGGACAGGCAGGCTGGGATGGCCCAGTCCGTGGGAGAACCCGTCAGCTCACGGATAATCCCGGGGAACAGGCTCCGGGATGCCCATTCATATTCATTATGTGTGAAGCGGACGGTTGTAAAGTTAGCTTTCCCTTCATTTAGCTGTCACTGGACAGAAAAATATGAGCTGTGGGCAGATGCCCCTGGATGGGAGCCAGTAGTTGGTCTCCGGCCTCCCTGTGCCCTCCCCCGCCAGGCCTCCCTCCCCCACGGGGGCCCCCTCCTGGCCTCTGCCCGCCCGCTCCTATTCCGGCTGCAGTGATCTCTGACTCTTATTTTCTTCTCTTGTCTGTCTCTTCCCTACTTCTGCTTCCTTTGCTTTCCCAGATCCTTTTCCTCTTCCCTCTCTCCATCTTTTTCTAAGCTGTGAAACAGAGGGTCGTGTTTTTCTTGACAATTGTTCTATCTCTGGCACCCAGCACAATGCCTGGCACAGAGTGAGTGCTCGATCAATATTTGTAGAACAAACTACTCTCTCTCTCTCTCTCTCTCTCTCTCTGACTTTGTGGGACAGAAAGTTCAAAATTTTGCTGACCTCTCCTGTGTGAAGAAACCTCCAGTGCAGTGGTCTTAGCCCTGGACTCAGAAAAGTGGGTTTGTGCCCGTCATCATTGACCAGCAGGGTGGAGGTGGTTCTGATCATTGGAGGTAGTGGGGCCGCCTCTGCCTCCCACTTGGACTCTTCCCTTCCTGACGGACACAGGGCTCACCTGGACCTCAGAGCCAGCGTCAGTACTAAGAAGAGCGAAGTCACCGGGAGCCGGGCCCTGAATGAAGAGGGCACTGGTTTCCTCCTGGGGAATGTTTGAGCCTCGTCACAGCGACTATGTTGGTGGGAAGATCTGATCTGATGGGGAACTTGCTCCCTTTGGGAATAAGCCCAGCACTGGTGTCTGCGTATACTTGGCTTTCTCTGCGCCTGGAAGACGAGGCACAGGATGGGGGTGGCTGGGCTGCTAGCTGAGGCTGAGCTCCTGAGCAATGTGGTGGTATTGACTGGGAGGGTGGGAGGGCCAGGGCTGCTTTTTTCCTGCCTTCCAGGCTGAGGAGATAAGGCAGAAAGTAGGGATGAAGGATAGAATGGGTAATACTCTGAAACCACAAGAAAGAGTCCTGGCTTTCGTCTCTGCCCACAGCTCAGACAGGCTCCCAGGGTGTCTGGGAGAAGGAAGCTGCCCTGCCCCCACGGCTCCGGGGTCCTGGCCCAGGAGAGCTGAGCCCTCAGTGGGCTCCCTAGTCTGCCATCCCATCTCCCTTCCACTGTCAGTTCAGCCACAAGCTTATCTCAGCTTTCTCACTCCCCTTCCTACCCCCAATTTACCCTTCTAAGTGAGCCCAGCAACCCTGGAACTGTGCTCTTTGCCCTGCCTCCTGCATTAGCCAAAGCCACAGAGACCCGGGGCAGGTGACAGGCCCAGGCATGGCATGCGTCAGCCTTGAGGGCTCTGTGTAGGCCCACCTTCCTGTAGGCTCCAGGATCCCTGCTGGCCCCTCTGAGAGCCTGGCCCAGCATGGACCCTGGTCACAGACCGACCCTGAGGATACGCAATCACCAGGTCTAAAAAGTACTGCCACCTTTATTATTATGCTGGGCAGCACACTTTTTTACAAAAGCATCTTTACAAAAGTGGGGGTCGGGATCTCAGGGGCTCCGAGTCTGCGGAAATCTGTTTTATTTTTACCAACGTCCAATGAGTAGACCAAGGGAGCCTACGGTTTCCATGGCATAGCTCTCGCCTGATCCCATGGAAGAGAACCCAATATTTGGTGGTTGCTGGTGAAATTTCTGCCCTGTTTGTGGGGGGAAAGGACGCCATAGCATGTTGGGGGAGGGGACACAGGGGAGAAGTAAGGGATGGCTGGAGCTGGGAAGATCTGGGCACCTTTGACACTGAACTCCGTCTTCCAGGCCCTGGTCTGCACCAGACGCTGGGTGCGCGCCCCCTGGTGGCGGGAGGGGGAAGTGAGGCCACCCTACATGGTCATATGAAACTGGTTTTCCCTAAGTCACAAGTTGCTCCTCCCGTGTCCTCCTCCTTCCATTTTCCTGCGTTTCCTGAATGAGGAGCCAATTAATCCGTTTCAGCTGGAAGGATGGCAGTGAAACTTGGATGAAGTCTGAAGGAAGCAAGGCAGTGTCTTCCTCCCTCCGGCCCAGCATTTGGGTGAGGGGACCCAGTGTGTGGTAGGAAGGGTCCTACCAGCTTCAAAGCCCCTTTCTCCTGGGCAGCCCTGCCTTATTTTAAGAGAAAAGAATCAGCAGGAGGCTGAGAGTCCCAGCTGTTCCACCCGGGCCTCAGGGAACCATTTGGGGCTTGGAGGCAGAGGTGTGTCCTCTCTGGTATCCAGGCCAGGGTGGGGTAGGAACAGCTGGGAACAGGAAAGGGGGTGGCAACTTAGTCTGCGTGTCCACAAATCTGATCACGTGGTCCAGTTCAGCAGGCTGGGTGGCTCCTTGGGCTTCACCCTGAGCGAGATGAGGCTTGGAGACTTATAGTCGCCATCCGGAGAGGGCTCAAAACTGTGGCCTCCCAGAGCAGGGGAAAAGCTGTGGATGGAGTAGATGCCTGGGTGGGCTCCGGGGGACGCTGGCACCCCCATGAAGCCAGCCACATTCCCATGCGAGTGAGAGTACGGAGACATGCATGGGGAGGGGATGCCCTCTGGAGACACGAGGCAAGGGCCGGTGGGGCTCCCAGACCCTGGACTGGGCCACAAGGAGTTCTGCAGCTGGAAAGAGAGGAAGCAGGCCCGTGAGTCAGTAGCCCCGGGGGCCGCCTCCTTCCCTAGGGGCTCTCTCTTTGCCCTTAGGGCTCTAGACACTTTCTAAGAAGCCTCCATTTGGCCCAAGTCCACAATCTGTACCCCCCTACCCCTAACACTTGCAGTGGCATCTCAGGAGGCCTCTGCCACTGCTTCTCACAATGAGATTTTCCTCAGGGATTTCTTTGTGCCAGCTGCTTTGCCTGCATCACTGAGGAGACAGGTAAGAGCCCCACTGAGGAGAGAAAGGGGTGATTTGCCCAGTCACACAGGACCCAGTGCTGCTCCAGGTTTCCTCGGGGCCAGAGCTCACACTCTTGTTGACTTCCCCATGGGACGTGGTCAGGCCCAGACGCATGGCAGGGTGGGGTCTCACCTGGGGATGGCTGTCTGTTCCAGGCAGCACAGAAATGTCATAGGCAGACGTGAAGGGGTTCCGCCCCTCCTGGATCTTCCCGTAACGCTCCCGCTTCCGCCACTTGGCTCTGCGGTTCTGGAACCAGACCTGGGGGGGCGGGGGACAAAAGGGAGAGGTTGAGGGGGTGATAAAGTGGCTCTGAAGATCACTGAGCCTGCTGGGGAGAGAGTCGGTGGTTGTGACATGCAGGGTGGGGAGCTGGCTCCAGGCTAGAGAATCCTGAGTCTTGAGCTGTAGAAGCTTGTAAATCCACCATTCTCAGGGCCCAAGTAGCCTGGGCTGGGGCCTCAGAGAGGCCGGGGCCGGTGCGGGCTTTTTAACCTCATGTCCTGCCCCTCACCCCGGGGGGAAGTCACTCTGGTTCTCCAGCCTGGCTGTGTCTGGTAAGAGTGTCATGGGTGTCTGTGGCCTCAGAGGCCCTGGACACTTCCTAGGTGTACCAGTCACATAGGTTGGGTGTCTAGCCCCTGCTTCTTCTCTTTTTCCAATTTACCCACCTCGTGGCATCTGAGGAATCTTAAAGATATTTCTGTTCAGGTCCTTGTCCTGCTTAAACCCTCAGTGGCTTCCTGAAGACCTCAGCTTTTTAACCAGGCCTCTTGGTCTTGGGTCCTGCCCCTCTCCACAGCTTCATCTCTTGATGCTTCCTAGCTACCTCCACCCACTCACCTTGTAAACACTCTGCTACCTTGCTCTTCCCTGCCTTTGCCCAGGTTTTCCCTGCCTGAGCTACCCATCCCCCATCCCCCTAACCCCCATACATCTGAGCTGGGCACCCTCTACTGGACTCCATGATAACGCAGCATCTCCCATGTACTTACCACATCCTGTTACCACTATGTTTTGGAGTCTCTCTCTCTCTCTCCCATTCACTTGTGAGCTCCAGGCAGCTGGGGATGGTATATTGTGTGCTGTGCACATCTGTGTACATATCTGTGATGTATTTGTCATTGGGTGTGTGCCCTAGGACTATTACATTTATATGTACTGGTACATGCATTTGCATTTCTATCATTTAATAAACATTTACATGTCAGGCTCTGGGCTAGATATTGGCAGTAACAAAACCAAACCAAGCCAAGCTGTCCCCCTGCTTTCCAGGGATCTAGGTGGGAGCCGCAACAGAAGCAGCTCTGTGTGTGTGTGTGTGTGTGTGTGTGTTTAAAAGTAATTCCAGGGCCGGCCGAGTGGCTCAGTTGGTTAAGAGCTCGCTCAAGAGTTTGAGCTCTTGAGCAACAGCGGTTTGAGTCCCGGCCCGAGCTGAGCAGCCACTGAGCTGCCAACAGGTACCAGGATGGCTCAGCTAAAAAAAATTTTTAAAAAGTAACCCCATCCCAGCCCCTCACATTCCCCCATGGTCCTTCCTACTCATGCGGACAGGTAAGGCCCCAAGTTAAGAAGCTGGGTACAACCCCTACCCCCTAACCTCAGGGAAGGGCCACCCCACCTGCAGGCAGGCTGCCTGCCCTTCCTTTCTCCACTCTCCCTCCCCTGCAGGCAGATGAAGGCACCTGGAGCCAATGAACTGATCCCTTTACTGGGAATTCTTCCCTCACCACCCATTCTCCTCGAGTCCCAGCTGCAGGCCTGCACCCTGGACCTCTGCATTGTCCCATGTGTGGCCTTATTCCTCTCCATGGGGCAGGGCCCTTGGGTGGTTGTCATGCTGCCGTCAGAGAAAACATCCCTACTCTAGGGCCTCAGTCATCGGGGAAGCTTCTGGGCTAGGTCTGGGGGCCTTGTGGCTCCGCTTGCACCATCCAAGGTTGCAAAGGCCTAGGAGAGGAGTGGGGAGTGTGGCCCACTTCCCCGAGCAGGTCCACAGGAGCAGCTGGTGAAACCCCACCCCAGAGGCTTACTGAAGCCCCCACAGACTTGATGTCTGGGGCTTCTGTGGTTTATGTAATCCGGGGTTGTTGTGAATGCTGCCCATCTCGTCCTGATGGCCTCAGGCCCTGGAAGTCCTGGTGGACAGTCCTAGAAGTGTGTTGGGTGTCACCTTGGTGGAACATGGAAGCAGGAGGGCCCAGCAGAGAAGGGGAAACAGCCTAGGCCCCTCAGGTCCTATGTGGAACCCAGTGGTAGTTCCTTCTCTACTGGACGGCAGCCAGCCTCTTTAAAGACTGCGGTCCCCATATTCTGCCAGAGCTGGCCCTGTCCCAGGGCCCTCACAGAGTCTCTGGAGAGGTCCTACACAGAGCGTGAGCTCTGCCCCTACCAAGTCTCCTCAACCCAGAGGTCACCTCCTCACCTTTCCGGAGAAGCCCACACCAACCCCTCTCCCAGGGCCTCCTGCTTGGTGGCATCAGGGAGCCTGTTGTATTCAAAGCCAGTTCATAACAAGACAGTAGTGACCACCTTCCTCTTAAGCCAGGCTCTTACTGAAGCCCTTCTTCCCAGCCCCACCCCCTGCTTGCCACCTTCAAGTTCATTCTCACTTCCAACATTCGCTGGACATGGACTTCCCTTCCTTTCTCTCTCTCCCCTGTTCCCAGCACCCCTTCATCCCCCCACCTGAATCCCCACAGGGTGGGCTCCACCCTTCATGAAGCTGGCCACAGCCCTATCCAGAAGCCTGGGGCCTGATGTCCACTGGGGAGAGTTTGCTGGGCGGGGAGGGGCTCCTGGTCAGGCTCTCCTGCCATGGTCTGGGAGCT
Source organism: Hipposideros armiger (assembly GCF_001890085.2). Taxonomy (NCBI): domain Eukaryota; kingdom Metazoa; phylum Chordata; class Mammalia; order Chiroptera; family Hipposideridae; genus Hipposideros; species Hipposideros armiger. Next base: position 309,463 of record NW_017731931.1, read on the forward strand.
GGCAGGACTTAAAGGTTGCTCGCTCTGGGTGGCTTTGAGTATCACTGAGCCTGAGAACCCCTCTCCCCAGCCAGCAGGGATGCTCCCATTCTGGGCAGCCACCTGGGGGGCAGCCCTGGTATGCATTCAGCATTTCACTGCTTCCCAAACGCTGTCCCATCTGTGTTCCTCAAAGCTACTTCCTAAGTAGGTAGCACTATCAGTCTCTCTTCCTAAATTGGGAAACCAAGACTGAGAGATTCAATATGCCCCAAATCACCTGGTCAGCTAGTACATGGCAGAGCTCGAACTCCCACACAGGTCTTTTGACTCCCAGAGGCCATCACCCCCATACCTATGCACACGCCTCAGGTTGGGCTGCAAGCCTGTGGCTGCAGCAGAGCTGGGCATGGAGGGTGAGCCCAGGAGTGGCAGACTGGGACAGGCACCTGGGAAAGGCAGCTCAGTGTGGCGTGCGCACCCACCTCTCCCAGCCCTTCCACGGCCTGGCCAGAAGTCTGGGTGGTCAAGGCAGCCAGACAGCCCTGTGCCCGGGGTGCCCTCACCTGTACCCGGGCCTCGGTTAGGTCCGTACGCAGAGCCAGCTGCTCCCGGGCATATACATCAGGGTAGTGGGTTTTCTGGAAGACTTTCTCCAGCTCCTCCAGCTGGAATGTGCTGAAGGTCGTGCGGTTACGGCGCTTCTTGCTCTTGTTCTTGGCCAACTCCATGGAATCAGGGAGTCCCGGGGACAGAGGGACACGCAGGCTGGCCAGGCAAGGGCCTGGGGAGCCTTGCAAGTTAGAGGGCCCGTCTCTGGGGCCCCCTCGGCAGTCCAAGGGCAGCTGGGGGAAGCTGGCAGCTTTGGAGGCCTTCTCCTCAGCTGCAAAGGAAACACAAAAAGGAGGATGGAAACCCAACCAGGGGGTTTTGTGGGTGGAATGGAGGGAGGGGAAGAACATTGACGCTTCAGTCCCCGCCTCGCCCTTCCTTTTTCTTTCCTTCCTCCCGGCAGCCACCCTCCATGGGAGCCTGGCATTAGGAGGCCTGCCTGCTAAGCCTCCAGCTGGGGAGGGGGCCCAGGGGGACCATGTTGTCTGTGGTCTGGGCGGATCTGCTGGGGCCGGAGGGGGGTTCATTTCGGGGAAGCGCACTGTGGTGATGCATCCCACAGTGTGTGGAGGTGCCAGGATTGGCGCCATGGCAGGGTCTAGCGCAGGGGTGGGCGGGAGGAGGGGGTGAGGATGGTGTGGTTGACATCTCCCCGCCCCTGCCAGGAAGTGCCTCCTTGTCTCTGACTCTGCAGGCCTTGGTTCCCATGTCCTTGCACCCACCACATAGATGCTGACAGGGACGCTCAGACAACCTTTGGCTGGTCTGGCTGTGCCTCATTCTCTGGACCCCAAGTCTCAGGGCTATGTAAAATCTCCCAGCCTTGGGGTATGAAGGGCAAGATGATGCAAAGAAGCTTCCAGAAGGATTGTCTTATTCCTCCCCAAATTGTGATGTTTGGGCAAGGACTTAAGCTCCAGCAATAGACAGGCAGGATAAAGGCTATGCTCAGAGAAGGAAAGTTGGCTGACCAACGCGGAAAAAGGACACAGCCCCCAACCCCATCGTTCTCCTAGTAGTCCGCCCCCTTCCTCCCCAGGAGTTTGACAAGCAGGGGCCTTCATTGCAGACTGGGAACAGCTCCCAGCAGCCCCACTCTAACGTGCTAACCCCTCACTCAGGAAGCTCGGTGGAGCCCTGCCGGGACCAGGGCATGATGAAAATAGGTCACCCCAATTGCCCCGCCCTCTCCCTCTGGCAAGGACCCCCAGCAGCGTCGCCTTGAAATCTCCCCTCAGCAGTCTGCTGGGATGGCAGCAGCGACGCCAGAAAGACGCCCCACTGACATACACAGCCCCTTCCCTGGCCCTGGGCCCATCCCCAGTGGGGGCCCGGCCCCAAGGAGGCCCAGCAAGTTGGCACCAAGAGACAATTTCTTCCCCGGACTTGGTGTCAGGATCACAGCTGTAGTCAGGGGAGGATGGGACGGGAGAGATGGGCTTCTGGATTTCTGAGTCTGATGAGTTCCTGTCTGCATGTGGAGGACACGCTGGGCAAGGTGCCCCTTAGCTGGAAGGTGGTCAGGGGCCTCCCAGGACCACCCAGGCAGTGAAATCCGCTCCATATTGTGTGTCCTGGAGGCCTGGGAGAGTCAGGTCAGGCCTGCCCTGGGCTGTGCAGCACAGACAGCCCAAGCACCAGGTTTCCTTCCCAGCTCAGGTGCAACACAGGGGAGAAAATGCTCCAGCCTCTGGCTTCCATTCTTGCCCAGCATGTTTTGTTGTTGTCTGTTCTAGGGGTAATTCCATTTGGTAGGAACTTAGGAAGGAGGACTCATGGAAGTTGCACCGAATAATTGAAAGTGGCCAGGGAGACTGAAAGGGGATACGCCACACATAGCGGGCCTGGGAGGGAGGTGTCTTGGTGTCTGGGAGAAAAGGGTGAGAGTGGCTCAGAGATGGGGGCTAGGAGAGCAGTGACATCACAGCCCCAAAGCTCTGGGGCTTGCTGTTCTGCCTCTTTTGCCCTCAATTGTGTCCCAATAGGATCTGCCCAGAGGAAGTGACCAGATCTGGGACTCTAGGGCTTGCCTTCCTGACCGTAAGCCACTCAGCTGCCAGAGTCAGGGATGAATGTTCAGTGGGACTCCCCAGAATAGCTACCCCCAAAAGAGCCAAACCTACTGGCCTCCACTGGTCCCCATGCCTTTCCATTCTACAGCCCCCTCAGGGGACCAGAGAACTTCTCCCTTCTCAGGCCCATTGCCCTGAACCCTTCCCCATCTACCTGGAGGACTCCAGGGAGAGGCTGGCATTGCCCCTCTTTGAGGGACACGGATACACCTCATAGAACACCAAGCAGCCTCCTCAGGACAGATGCCCAGAAAAGAGATGGAGGTGGGATAAATGGAGGGCAGCGATCAAGAAAAGGCAGAGCAGGCTGAATTTCAGCTTGTAAGAGAAAGGATGGGCTGTACAGCTCGGGGAGCACGGTCAAGGTGCGCACAGGCAGTGTATAAGAGTCCCTTGCGCCTGGTAAGCACACTGAGCGGTTAAGGGAGTTAACTCTCGTGTTGGAGACTGGGAGTCTGGGGCTCAGCACGGGGGTGTCCACGGCCCGCACTCCCGCGCAGTACCACAACAGCAGTCTGTGTGCCTGAAAGACAGGAGCCAGAACTAAGACCTGTGAGGCGGCAACGAAGCTCTGTTCCTGATTCAGCTCTCTCACTGGTCGCATTCCCCAATCCCTGGGGCTGCGGGAGCCCCTGCTAGCGGGTGACTCGGCCGAGCCCCGGCTGCTCGGGAGTGGAGCAGCAGCGCTTGGGCCGCCTACCGGGGGCCCCAGTGCTCCAACCGATGGCGTCCATTGAGGCCGCAGGACCAACCACCTGGCTTTGAGCTTTCGCAGCAGCTTTGCTCCGCGCGCCCGCGCCTTTTCCCAAGCGACCCGCATAGCTTTTTGAGGCCTGGGCTCCCGCAGCTCTGGCTGAAGACCCGAAGCCGGAGTGGATATAAACACAGGGTGGAGGACCCTAGCGGGGCCTGGTGCTCTCCCTACAGTTTCCCAGCCTTGACCTAGAGGCCTCGGCGAAGGTGGGGGTGGGGTGGGGGTGGGGCTACGACCTGGAACTCTCCTCAAAGTCTGCGGTCCACCCGGGAAGCGCGGGCCGCCACGGCGGCGGGCGCGTTACGAGGTCAGGGAGCCAAGCGAGGGGACACACTGCGCAGCCCACTGCAGAGCAGGAAGGACTGACCGGGCACCTCTCTGGGACTCTGAGCAGGCACACGCAGAGGGCACGAGAGTGGCTGGCACCGCCTGGACTCGACGGTGTCCAGGGCAGGGCCGGGCGCTCTCCAATAGCGAGAGAGGCGAGCGGTGCGACAGACGCTGGGGCTCGCAACTGCCGTGCCGCGGCCAAGATCGCGCCGCAGATGGGGCGCAGCTGCGCGCTCACTGGTTTGAACTGGAAACGCTCCGAGCCCGTTATTTTAAAAGCCGGTAAATAAGGCGGGTTCCCCCTTGGCCCGCCACGTCCCACCACGTAGACCGTGCCGCCGGATCCCCACAGTCATGCCTCCCCAGCCGCGGGGACGCAGGCCGCGTGCCCGCCCTCCCGCAGAGTTCCAGTCGCGGCGCCCCGGAGGCGAGCGGCGGCCGGGGTTCTTCCCAGGCTCCCCTCAAACCCGCGGCGCCTCCGTTTCGTTTGGCCTGACCCCGCTCAACTTGGAGCGTTCATTTCCTTCTCCTACTTGTGCTCATTCTGCTCTTTTAAGCGGTCCCTTTTTTTCTTTCGTTTTGTCTGCTCCTACTCTCTTCGTCCTTTCCCTCCTTCTCCAGTTACCCGCTTCGTTCGATCTCCGGTTGCTTTTCTTTTTGTTGTTTTTTTCGTTCTTCATTTGTTCTTTTCCGTTCTTGCTCAGCTTGCCGACTGCCTCTTCCTCTCGTTTTCGCCTCTCTCGTCCGTTGCTTTGTTTAATTTTCTTTTCCCTCTTTTTGGTTGTTGTTAACGCTCTTTAGTTTTCTCTCCGCGCATTTCGTTGTTGACCTCCTCACCGTCGCTGGGTTCCTCCCCCGATGGTTCTGCTCCAGCGCTCCCCGCAGTTTGCTCGGCGCCGGACCAGTCCTGGCGCCCCGCCGTCCGTGCGGGATCCGGCGTGCCCAGCAGGGACGAGGGCCCGCGGGGTGGGTCCTGCCCGACGCCGCGCGCCCTGCCAGGCCGAGTACCTGTCCCCGGCGGTTCTGTCGGCGCTGCGCGACCGCCGCCTCTGGCTGGGATCAGAGGAGCCAGGACAACTGCTTCTCATTAAGTCCCAACTGTGGTTTTTATCAGGAGAGCCTCTTTCAAAGGGCACAGACACGAAGCTCCGCGGCCTCACTCATTTCCTCCGCTGACCCACACACACCTCCTGCCCTCCCCTACACATTCCCACCGCCGGCTGAGCAAAGGCCGGAGCCGCTTGGCCATTCCGTGGAGGCCGGCGAAGCGTCAGCGGGATGGAGCAAGTTTGGGCGGATTTCGTAGGATCCAGCTCTAGGCCTAAGCTGCGGGATGTGGCAGCACAGATGGGACGGGCTCAGGCGCCGAGACTCCTACAGGTCCGCCCGCGCAGTGGGCACCGGAAGGGTTGTGGACCCGCCAGCCAGGACCTGGCGTTCGGGCGCGATTTCAGGAGGTGGCGCGGTCCAACTGGCCTTAGTGCCCGGAGCACCGTCCCCGGAGCCCACAGCACCCAGGAGTTAGGCCCGCCGGGGCTGCTCCCGACGGCCCAGCGGCGACGATCCAGTGCGACGAAGCCGAGCCTGCTAGAGGAGTGGCCATCGCCGTGCATGACGACGGGGAGGCCAGGTTAGTCTGAGAAATAAAAGCACAGTTATTCCATACTGAGCCCGGCCCTGCGGCAGCAGCCGTGGCCGCCCCGCGGAGCGCCTAACGTGCAGTCGGCTCCTTCCCCGCGGAAGCTGGGCCTGGGGAGAAGGGCCGGCGGAGGCCAGGCTGCAGCCCTCGGCGGAGCCCAGCTCGGACATTCCGGGTCGCGGGCCCAGCCTCGGGGTCCGAAACCGGCGCCAGACACAAAAAAGCGCGCTTCTCTCCCGGCCTCGAGGCCAAGGGCTCCGTGTGGCGCCTGGGCCCTGGGCCCGTTCCGGGCGTCTGGGTCGGTGTCAGTTCTAGCGCCGCTCCTGCCCACCATGAGCTCTCCTTCCCTGCTTCGGCCGCCTTCGGGCCGGACTGGGCCCCGGACGGTCGCCGCTCCACCCTCTCTCTACCTCCCGCCTTCCATTCTAGCCGCCAAAGGCACTCA
>NW_017731931.1:315474-356487 GCF_001890085.2 Hipposideros armiger
CAGGTCGGGCTGCGCGCTACGACCCGCTCCGGGCGTTACCTTCCGCGGGGCCCTCGTAGAAGTGGCCGCCGTTGATCGCTGGGCTGGGCCCGAGGTCCTGCAGGTACTTGGCGGGCGGCTTGGCGGGCTCTGGGAGGTAGGGTTCCAGGGGCCCGCAGGCCGGAAAGCGGGTCAGCCGCGGGCCGCGGGGTGGCGCGGGGTGCAGGTGAGGCGCGGCGGCGGTGGTCCCCTGGGCACTCGGAGGCTCATCCCCCGCCGCCGCGTAAGGGCCAGGCCCGGGCCCCACGCCGAAAGGCGCGCAGCGCTCGGTGTCCATGCCGGCTCGGGGCGCACAGGCCGCCGGGGCTCCTGGGCTCGCGCTGCCCGCGCGGCCTGTGAGCGCCCGCCAAGGGGGAGGGACCTGGGCGCGGGGGCGCAGAGCCCCCGGGAGCGGCGTGCGCCGCGGGGGGCGGGGGACAGGGGAGGGGGCAGCGCCTCTGACTTAATGCTGGAACCATCCACGTCACGTGCGGACCCGCACGGGTTAACCCCTCGGAGCCCGGGAGCCCCCTGATTCACCCCAGCCGGCGTATCTGAGGCAGTTCGAGGAGAGGGGGAGAAGAACCTTTTGTCTGCCCATCTTGGTGAGTCCCTTGCTCATACCAACACCCGTGGTCCTGATATCCAATCTGGAGGCTCTTGCTCCTAGAAGGGTGAGGCAGTTGGGCGGGGGTAGAGTCCTTCCCCTACTATCTCCCCGCCAAAACAACAAACAAAAAACTTGTAAGCCTGGTCTCCTGACAGCCTGGGATAGGGGCTGGGGGCAGGTAAGGGCTGGGGCTTGACCTAACTAAGTCTTTGCTGGGAGCTGGGAAACCATTGCCTCCAGCAAAAACTCGTCCCTTGGTGTTCTCCTTTCTCACCGGGAAAGGCGTCCTGGGAGTGTCGTGTAGAAACAGTTCTGCTCTAGGAAGGGAGGCTGGGGAGCTGGGGGCTGGGCACTATCATTAGTTATCTGCGGGACCTTGAAGCAGCTGTCGGTGTCCTCATCTAATTGTGGAGATCGGACCGAGTCAATCCTCAGAGTCTTTTTATATATTCTTGGAGGGTTTCAGAAGCAGAGACAAGGCCAGAGCAGACAGTGAGACTAGCAGGGGTAGCTCAAGACTGAAGAGAGTCCAGCAGAGGCTACCTTTGGAGCAGGTGGAAAAATATGTAGAGGGTTTTGCATTTGAACTGCAGGTGTGGAGTAAATGCCTTTCGGTGGGCAAATAACCTGGAAGTACTGGGGGATCCACTACAGAGAGGTTGCCTGCAGCTCAGACCTTGAGGCCCTGCTGCCCCAGACCTGCCATTTTGCAGGGAGGTGAGGTTAGGATCACTTCTTCTAAGAATTGGGTCTCTCCAGCCAAAAGGAAGCATTAGGACTAGCACAGTAGCTTAGAATTTCTGAAAAGAGAAGCAACCCCCACTGTACCTAAGATATGGAAAGAAATACCTCAGGGCCCTAGGACCCTGCTTACTTCTGTGCACTGAGGAGTCCCTAAGCCTCCTTTTTTTTTTTTTATTTCCAATGTCTCAAGAGACCACTGAGAGGGGTGGGGAGTCAAACATCATTTGTATTTCATTTGAATTCTCAATTTTTAAAGGAATCCAAGAGGCCTGGTGTGAACACCTCCCTCTTCCGCTGGGGGCTTAGAGGGGGTTTCTTGGCTGTCCTCAGCCAGAGTTGGGCTATAAATCAAGGCCAAACAGGAACCAGAAGCCTTGCATCTCACAAGTAGTCATTAAGCCATTATTAAACATACCATAACTTCTCTGAAGCCTTATTGGTTTAAACACCACATTGGAGGCATTATGGCCATTAGGGCCCCTAATCACAGACTGCAGACTGAGGCAGTGAGATGGAAGCACCTGGGGCTGGTAGTTCCAGCCAACAGGGAGGCCCAGCTCAGAATTGTTTTCTCTTTGGCCTCACTGGGGAATCCATTTTTCAGGATCCAGTGGGTAACCAACTGTGGGTAACCAACTTGTGTTGATCACTTTTGCTTATTCATAAGGCTTTCCAATAGTTACTGGGATAAGGCTGTGGGTATTGCATTCCTTTTAAGTGATGTCAGTGTCAATTCAAGACACCTCTTCTGTTCAACAAAGGAATCAAGCAGCTTACTGTGGAAGGTGCAAGTACGGCAAAGGAGAAATATCCTCACCAACAGTTTAAACAAGGCAGCCTGGCTTAAATGCCAAGTGTTTTTGTTTGTTGGTTTGTTTTTTGTCTCAGGTGGAAACCTTTCTGAGCCTCTGTTTGCTCATCATAAAAATGGGCCACGCACATGGACAAGGGATTATTGAGAAGTACTTATGTTTTGATGGATGTGATGAACTGTGTTAGTTTAAGGGATTATTGTTGTGATGGTATCAAGAAACTGCAGCCCAGATTTCTGGGTTACGTCACTGAATTGGTAGAAGGCTTCTGACCCTAGACTGAGTGGGCCAGAGGCTAGGGCTGAGCAGAGAGACCTAGGGACCCACACCTCTTCCCAAGCCCAGAAGTTCCTCCTGCCATTCTCCCACTCTCTGAAAAGACCAATTTCCATGCTGAGATGGTGCTGCCAATTGAACTGAGGCAACAGGACACGCCAGATTACTTTCAACTTGGGTGGATAGATGGGGTTGCCCCTCTGGGGGGATTTTCTCCCTGGACCATGTAAAACAGGGTGTGTGGAGGAGCCTTTGCTGCTCCCCCTTTTAAACTACTAGTGCAAACCCCTATCTTGATCTGTATATGGCCTGGGAAGAGTTTGATGGGGCAGGTGCATGGAAAACACAAAGATGGCAATCTCAGAGTTACTAACTTTTCCTTCTTAAGAGGGCTGAGAGGTTCTGGAGAACCTCGTTTTATAGGTAAAAACAATAGCTAACACTGACATAGTACTTACAGTGTGCCAGGCTCTCACACAGTCTCTATACACTGATTTATTTAAATATCACAACAACCTTTTACAGAGAGAGACTGAGGTCACAGAAGGGAGCTAGTTGTCCTGAGTGGACACAGCCACTCAGTGGCAGAGCCAGAACTTATGCTCAGATCCATGGTCTCCCACCAAACAGTGACTCTCTGTCTTTCTTAGCTAACATAACAAAACTGAAATCATTCAAGTCACACCTTCCTTTTCCCAAGGAAGGTTGGGACATCTTCCTGAAAGATAAGAAGTTGAGGCCAGAGTGATCAGGGACAGAGTTGCTTTGAGATGGAGCCACTGCTGCTTTCCTGATCACCCAGTGGCAATTCATTGAGACTCCCAGCACCCAGCTGTGGTGGCCAGGCAGTAGGTGCACAGTGGTTTCTGCTAAGCTGAGCCTAAATGAAACAGAGTGTCTAACACCTGAGAGGTTTTACGACCCACTGACATGGCCAGATGTGAAGCAGAGTTTTAAGGGAATTTGTAAGTTCACCGTTCACACTGTTTAATAACTAGTTGAATTACAACAGCATTTGTCACTGATGTCCATAGACTAAGCGAGATGAGCTGACAGGATGATCCAGAGATTTCTAGGTCTTTTCATGGAGGAAATACTTTAGGAAAAACCTCTCTCCACCTGCTGAGAAAAAATTACTTTAAAAATAGAAATGATACTGATTGGCTGTTCCTATGCAGCTGTTTTACACTAGCTAATTGTTTAATATATTCATTTAATAGGAGAACCTACTATGTGACAGACATTTGCTGGCACTTGGCTGATATGGCAATGTTTCCTCCATAATGAAAAGAATCATCCTTTGGATGTGAATGAGAATGGAATTTGTTCTTGAGAGCAGCGTTCCTGGCTTCTAGCCTCCACTGTGAGGTTAGTTTTTGAATGAGGGAAACTTCAGTCCCAATCACCGCTTTCCTTTCATTTTCCACATCCCTCAGCCTGCACCACCCAAAGGTGAAGGCGCTCCTTTTTCTCCCAGTGGAGATCCAAAAGGGATCGGAACAATGGGAAAGATGTAACCTTAGGTCTGGCACTTGTGTGACATATACAAAACTTCCTTCCAGCCAGTAAAAACTCAGTTGCTTTTTTTTTTTTCCTTTGAAGGCAAGACAGTCGATATTACCCTTGTCCTGTTTAGTCTTTGAAATCCTAAATTGATCCCTATGAAAATTCTGGGTTTAGGAGCCCAAGTAGATTGTTTCTCATTAGTGACATTCTTCCTGGAAGGTCAGGCTAAGGAATGGTAAATAAACGTTCAGATCCGGTGCTTCCTCTTCACCCAAGATATTTAAAAGAAAGAAAGAAGGGTGTGTGTGCGGGGTGGGGGTGGGGTGGGGTACGGGGGAGCTGTGTGCTGTAAATACCCAGAATCCTTAGCTGTGATTTGGACAATCCAGGCTGAAGTTGGCGATTTGAGGTGAAATTTCTGGGCAGTTAGGGAGCTATTTCTTCCTTCTGTTGCTTTGCTCTGCTTCATTGGGAGAGCCACTTACTCTGTCTGCACCTCAGTTTCTCTCCTGGAAAATTGAGAGGAATGATTCTGTAGTTCAGCTTAATGGAATAAATGAGACAGTGTTTATACAGATGTTTCTTGAGTATGACTCCACCCTGAACCTCTGTTTCCCTGTTCATTCTCTCTGCCCACCTCCCTGGTGCTGGGTTGGAATGGGGGCAGGGAGAGAGGTGGAGCTATGCCTGAGATGTGGCAGAGTCTTGAGGGTGGGTTTGCCTTGATGTCTGTCTCACTGCCTTTGTGTGAAGGTAAATTGTTCTGTGGCAAGTGCCAGCATGGACCAAGAGAAGTGATTTTGTGGGGGAGCGTTTGATGAACTCATGTTTGGTGTAAAACAGAAGGGGGCAGGTTTAGATTTCTTAGCAATTTTAACACGTTGATCAATTAATCGTATGCATTTATTTATTCATCCAGCATTTATTGAATGCCTGCCATGTGCTAGCCAGTGGGGCTGCACAGTGAAGACAGAGTCAGAGACCCAGACAACTTACTCTCAGGGCTTTTTCAGGCTAGCAGGAGAGCATGGGGTGGGGTGGAAGGGTGAGGTGAAGGGGTGGGGAGTGGGGGCTGTGAGAGGGGCACCTGCCCCAGCCTTGGGCTGGGGACAGCTTTTCATGGAATGCTTCCAAGTTGAATCCTGCAAGCTGAGTGGGGGTGAACCAGGGGAAGGTGTATGGAGGAGACAGAGAGAGATAGGGCATTCCAGGGAGAACAGCCCAGAGGTGAGACAGAGGAAGCTAGGCTTGGGGAATGGGGATGTGTTGAGTTTGCTGGAGCCTGGGCAGAAAGAGTTGGGGCCTGGCTGGGAGGAAGAGAGACAACACTGAGGAGTCTGCAGGAATCAAGAGAGACTCAGGGGGGAAGGCAGGATGGCTCCACATACACTGGTCGACAGCATCTGCCAAGCCCAGCCCTGGATTCACTAGTGGGAGACAGGGAGGAGGAAGCCCCAGGCCCCAGGAATCCTCCTACTGTAAGAGGGAACCCAGGCCCCACACCCAGTGGGCAGATATTAAGAAAACATGAAAATAACAACAACAACAAAAGCACATGTGTTGTCTGGGAGTTGAGTATGGAGGGGGCTGAGGCGCTTGTGATGTGGGCTGGGTGGGTAATCTGTGAGGCCTTTTGTAGGAGAGATTTGGCTCTTACCGGGAAATGCTGGCCAGGGTACCCCTTGAACTCATTTCAACAGGAAATCCATTGGTTCCAGAGTGCAGATTTCAGATTTATTATTTTACAGGGCTAACAAGTATGTAATTATCACATTTGGGGCCCTTCGGAGGAAAGAGAAACACACACCACTGAACACCCCGAGCAATGTGAGCGGGACCCACCCCAGAATTCTGGAAGGAGCTCCCCACCATGTCACAGACACATCCACACCAGTCCAGTGTCTGCTCCCGTGTTGGAGGAAGAGAGATATTCAAGACCAGGCCTGAACTTTACAAGGGACTGCAAGAAAAACCAGTGAAGAGGATGGAAGGGACTCTGCCCAGCCTCCTCTGGCATCTCCAGCGAAGGCAAGGTAATAGGGCAGGTAATAATAATAATAATAATAATAATAATAATAATAATAATAATATCCACCATTTACAGAACCCCTATAATGTGCCAGGCCAACACCATTTCATTTCATTTTTCCAGTGTTATTAAGCTGATATCAATATTCCCATTTCACAAATGAAGACACAGATCGGTCTGTGTATTAGTTATCTAATGCTGTGTAGCAAAGTACCCCAAAACTTAGTGGCTTCAAACTAAGTCAGTGACTGTGTGTCAGGGATTCAGGAGTAGCATGGCTGAATGGTCTGTCTTGGGGTATCTCATGACCCCAAATCAGACCTTGGCAGGATTACAGTATTCTGAAGGCTGGACATGGGCTGTGGGAATCGGTTCCAAGATGGCTTGCTCACATGTAATAGTTGGCAGGTTGGTGCTGGCTGTTGACGGCAGCCCTCACTTCCTCCGCGTGTGGGCCTCTCCACAAGGCTGCTTGCATGGCCTTGCAGCCTGGTAGCTGGCTTCCCCTACAGCGATGTGTTCAGGAGATGGAGGTGGAAGCTGCAATGCCGTTTAGGACTTAGCCTCGGAATTCACACACCGTTACTTCTACCATATTCTACTGGCCACGCAGGTCAGTCCTGGTTTTGTGGAGGAGAGAATTCCACAGTGTGGCTCCTCGGAGGCCCTGTGGAGGCTGCTCATAGATTGGGTCCCACCGCGGCTGAGTGCTGCCAAGATTCCCACCCACAAAGGTAAGGTTTTAATGCCAAATGTCGGCCCAACGGAGTGACAAAGCTCACAGGGCAGTAAGAACCACACTGCTTGTCCTGAGGAAGACTGAGACGGTCTCAGAATGGGGACATAGTGTGCCTTGGTTTGTTTTTTTTTTTGTACCCTGAGTGTTTAATTGTCACAGCAGACAAACTCGTAAGGGGGCTGATCTCAGGGTTCCATGGGGGTCCTTCGTTCATGTGGGTAAAGAAAGGAGGCAGGCTCCTCTTTGCTCTGAGAAGGGTGTTAGAACTAGCTATCTGCATTGCTGTTCACTTAGTAAAGGGAGCCCTGACCCTAGACCTTGAACTGAATGACAGGGAAGGGAGATAGCGTTGGGAGCCTGCTATGAGTTAGGTCTGAACTAGGGGCTCTGCATTTTAAAATTTCACATAATATGCTCAGGAGGAAGCTATTATAATTTCTACTTTACAGATGAGAATACAGAGCTCAGAGAAATTATGTTGTCTATGGTGTCACATACTTCCTATGATAGAACCAGGAGGGACCCCCACACAAACAGGTGGCCTCGTAAGCTGGCACCATCTCCAGTGTGCCATGCTGCCATGCTGCCTGTCTTCTCAGACAGAAAGGGCTCTGCTCTCTCTCTGCCATTCAGTGGATCTGAGCAGTTGGTGGGGCAGAATGGTGTGTGTGGGGGGGGCACTAAAAATGCACCCCCACTCCAAAGCCTGGGTGGATCCTTCTTACTAGATTTTTTTCCCCCTGGGGAGACAAGATTTGGACAGGTGAACAATTACCCAGTAATACAAGATGTTTGCTAAGTATGAGACGGGCTATCCTTGATGAGGAATAGACATGCACATGAAGGGGATGGTTTTCTCCAAGGTCACTTCCAGGTGGGGAAGAAAACTGCTGGGTGGTGATGAGCATATCAGCACCAACCCCTGGACTCTTACCTGCACAGCCCTGGGGACCAAGGCAAAGAAGGACTGCTCTTCATCACAGAGAATTCTTGGAGATTTCTGAGCTGTAGCCCGAGTAAATGTGAAAGGCCATCAAAATGTGGGCAGATGGAGAGGAGAGTAGTGGCCGAGCCCAGGTCAAGTGGACAGGGCGTGTCCAGGCACAGGGAGCTTGTCTGCCTCCAGCAGAGGGTTTTGTGAAGGAGCAGCAGACATGACAAAAGATAGGCTGGGCAGGACTAGGGTGTGGCAGGTGTGGAAAATGGAGCCTTCTTTCTTTTAGGCAATGGGGAGCCATTGGAGAGTATTGAGAAGCACTTGGAACAGGGCCTGGTTCATAGGAAGTGTTTGATCAATTTTAGTATTACTCTTATATTTTTTATTATTACTATTTAGCAGGAAAATGAGAGCTGTGCTTCGGGAAGATAATGTTCGTAGCTTGAGCAGAGTAAAATAGTAATGATGATACCTAACATTTACTGAGCACTTACTATGGGCCAGGCCCTTTAAGTACAGTATCTTATTTAATTCTAGCCTCCTTATCTCCATTTTACCAGGCAGAGAGAGAGAGAGAGAGAGAGAGAGAGAGAGAGAGAGAGAGAGAGTAAGTAACTTGTCCAACATATCCAGGGGACATAGGAAAAGGGGACACAGTCAGTGTGTGAGAGAGGCACAAGGTGATTAAGGCCTGAGCTGGGGTGTGGCTGAGGGGATGAAGGGGCATGGCTGAAAGGAAGAGGTATTTAGTGGGAAGAAATGACAGACTTACTGCCATATGGATGGGGGTGTTTGAATAATCAGCAGCCCAGAGAAGGGGGGCTGCAGAGACAGGCCACAGGGATAGGTCTTCAGGGGACATTTTGAACCTCTGAGGCAGATTTCCATCCAGAAAGTGGTCTTTAACTCATTCTACATTGTCAGCTGCAAAGTCAGGGCATCTGCCAAGCCCTAGGCTGCTCTCTGGACTTTGGAGCAGAAGGAGGAGAGCTTACAAGTGGACTTGCCAGGCTCTGGAATCCTGTGATGGTGCCATCCTGGTGACAGCATTGGGCACACCAGGCTGTCAGAGTGTGGGCCACCACCCTCGGCCCTGGCTGAGAGGCCTCAGGTGAGGTTAAAGGTATAGAGCCCAGCCCTAGGGTTGACATGATTCCTGGGAAGTAAGCATGCAGGATGTTTTGGCAGGGGTCCGGGGAGCAGTGGAGAAGACCAGGCCTATGGCTGTCTTGAGTCCACCTGTGGAGATTATGAAACACTTGGCCCCTTTAAATGGATGGGGAAGGCCCAAGCCCTCAGCTGCAAGGGAGGTGGCTCTGTCCACAAAGGTCCCAAACTTTGGGACTGAGATGACAATGACGCTTTTAGAAGCAGCTCTCGCTTTGGGGGTGAGGATGCGATAGCAGCTGGAGGGCTAGGGAGGGCTCAGTCTGCTTTGGGAGCCTGAGACTCTGTCGGTGGGGTGTGAACATAGTGTGTGCATGTGTGGAGGACGTGTGGCTGGGTTTTCTTACTTGGAAGCCTCAAAGCCTTGTGTCTGCTTTGAGGGGCCCTTGCAGCCTAAATAGGCGAGCCCTGGGTTTGGCGGGGTCCTCGCAGGGGAGGTTATGTGTAACTACACACAGACCCTGGGATGTCTGGGGAAAAGCAGTTCTGTAGGCACATTCACGCCAGATCCATTGGACAAAGAGACCGGATATTTTGCTGTTTGATAAACTTCGTAAAACGGTGGAGCTGAGTGATTTTGCTGCTGCCTGAATGGAAGTATTCTAAGAACCCATGCCAAGAAGATAAATAAGGCCATGGCTCTGAGAGAGGGGCTGAAACAAATGTGCAGTGAGAGGTACATCAAAGTAAAACGAGTTTTCCTGACGACCAGGGGTTCTGTGTGTGGCGAAGTGTGTGCATGTCCATGTGTGTGTATTGGGACAAGTGTTTGGCAGACACTAGGCCACATCGAGGGGCCCGGAGATGTACCCTGGGCTTTTGCCAACCGCTCTCAAGGCAACCCTCTACACAACAGGCCTGCTTGGGATTTAGCAAGGATTAGGCCCAGCCCTGCTTGGTACAGAGGGAAACCAGCCTTAGCCACTGTTGGAGACTCAGGCCCTGCAGTCGGCCAGCTGGGGTTAATTGAAACTGGAATATGTGCACTGAGAGGTCAGAAATCTCTCAGTGGGCAGGGTGACCAGCCTCTGTTGGCCAGCTGAAAGATTTATTCTTTGCTGATGACAGGGGGTACAAACTTGAGTGTAAAAACATCAGTCCTCTCATATGTAGTTCCAAAACCATCAGCCCTCTCATATTTGGTGTGGGAGAAATACAGAGGCATGGCGAGAGAACAGAATGTTAGCTCTGGATGGCACCTTAAACATCCTCTAGTCAAAAGGTTCTCAAAGCAGAGGAGCATCAGGGAACTTGTTAGAAAGGCAAGCTATTGGTCCTACCTCAGACCTACGAAGTCAGAAACTCTTAGGGTGGGGCCCAGCAATCTTTGTTTTAACACTTTTTTTCCGGCGGATAGTGATGCAGTCTAAACTTTGAGAACCACTGATTAGTCTGTCATCTTCATTTTGAAATGAGGGAACAGAGGCCCAGAGATGGAACTTTTGCCAAGAGCATACAGCTAATTAGGACACAGCCACTTTCCTCCTCACCCATATGGCCTCAGCTATTTATTTTGCAAATAGCAAGGGGGGATTTTAATGAATTTTTTTTTCTTAGCGGCAATGGTTATGTGTTTATATATTTTCCATTTGTTAATAAGCTATTTCGATCAGCAGTGTCACAGGGGCCCAAATAATGGGAGGTTTTTTGCTATATAAAGTTCATGCTCTGGAAAGTGGACTTTCCAATTTGGGCCCCAAGCCCAGGCAGCCAGTCCACGTTCCCCCAGCTGCCGGCAAGTCACCAGCACCTTCTTCCCTGACTATCCCCAGATGCTGTCTCTGTAACTACACCAGCAGCCCCATCAGCTCGGCCAGTGCAGTGCTGGTCAGGAATCCCTCCCTCTATTTGCCAGGCCAAGTGAGGGTGGACGTGGCAGGATTAGCTTCGCCCACTGGCTTTCACGCTGCCTTCCTGAGACCTGCCTCTTCTTCCGCTCTCACAGCGCGCCCAGCATGTTTCCAATATTGCATCAGTGTTTTCCTCAACAGAGTAACGCTTTAATGGGGCAGATTTGTTCTCTGTAAGGGAAACATGTGGGCCCTTGTCAGATGCGGTGAGAGCAAGTTGTCCTCTCTCACGGCCATCTGGTCACCTCTTGGGGCTCCCATCCATGAACTAGGAGAAGGGCAGTTTCCTAGACCCCGTGGTGTGAGGAGGAGTGAGGGGCCCTCCAAGACTTTGGGGTGAGTAACTCTTCTGAAAAGGCAGAACCATCATAGATAGCATGTTTACAGCAGCCAAAATTCCTGAGAAATTCATATAAAAATTCTGTTGGTCTGAATTTCCGAGCACACAGGGAAGGGACCAGTTTGCTTTGTCCTGAGTAAACTGGGCCTTCCTGAAGGATTTTTAAATGGGGATAGAGTGGGGCGGAAGGGAGAAACCCACTCCAAAGGCCTAGATGGAGATGTTGGCAAGAGGGTTGGGGGAGGAAGCCCAGGGCAGGACAGAGTCCTTGGCCCTTCTTGTCAGAGACAGCCTTCCCTGGCCCCAAACCATCATAAAATAAACCCCTGCCCTGCTGGGAGCTGGATTTTCTTTTCCTGAGCCCTGAAATTTCTGAAGCTGGCATTCCTCACCTTCATGGAGCTGTGACACCCTGGGATGGTGTGTTTGATTCAAGAAGACATACCTCAGCTTCTCCTGCTTGATCAGGGGTCCATAACCTGCAGTTAAATCATTAAAGTTAGTTCACAGTTTATTTCATTTTGAGCATTTCACAAAGCCCTAGAAACAATTGAAGTTTCCCTGGAGTGTTGCAAAACCAGGTTTGGAAATCTCAGATCAAGAGAAACATTTGGCAATGGATGATGGAGACAAAAGAGAAAGAGAAAGGGAAGGGAGGGAGGGACAGCTTTCCGTTTCCACTGGGTCTCCCGAGGGGGCTCCGGGGCTCTGGCCGGTTTAACAGTGATTCAGTCCAAAAATGGTTGATTGCTATCTGATGAACTCAGAACAGAGATAGAAGGAGACAGAGAGCCTCTCTTGGTGCCCCCACCAGCCAAGGACAGTAACACCCCAGGAAGAGACACCCCCTGTTCCCTAACCTCCTTTTCCCGTTCCACCAAAACCATGTGGGATTTCAGGGAAGCCCCTCTTTATGAATGCAAAGTCCTCTGATGTGAGTTTGGCCCCCGAGAATTTGCCTCCTGCCCCGCAAGATTTATTTATTAAGTACGTAACTGAATCTCTCGGCATGGGTATGGGGGCCTTGGCGGGAGGACCGAGGCGCCGCCGCGGCCCCGAGCTCCTCTCGGCTCTGCGCCCCGCGCCTTCCGGAGCCTGGATTCTCCGCCGCGTTTCAACCTTGCACCGGCCTCCCGCGCCGGCTTTTCGGAGAGAGTGGGAAGGAGTGACGCGTGGGGAGAGGGGACATCGTGTGTGGACACGGGTAGGAGCTGCGCCCGGTGTCGCCCCCCGCACCCTCGTGCCCGGGCCTGGCACATCCCGGTGCCCGCGTATCGCCCGCGCGCCCTCGCCAGCCCGCAGAGATTGTTCGCCGCGCTGGCACGGGACTCCCTTCCCAAACTAGGAATAAAAGAGAGACTGAAATAGATAAAAAGCTTTCAGAGTTTAACGTCAATATTAAATCTTCATAAAACCAGATCAAAGGGAACAGGCGCTTGGTTTCTCCCTGGATCTCTGGGGGCCCTGGGACTCGGGGAACCCTGAGGGTTGAGCCCGCGGCCGCCAGGCTGGGACCGGAGCCGGGCCGGGACGCACGCGAGCGGAACGGGCGCCGTGCGGGTGAACCTGGGGCCTGTGAGCCGTGAGCAGCCCGCAGGTTGTGCGCGGGGCGGGAGGCGGCAGCCGGGAAGACGAGGGCGCTGGGAGCGCGGCGCGCGGGACCCGCGACGGACAGACGCCCCGGAAGGCGGCCGCACAAGCTGGCGGGTATCAGCTGCCCCGACCCCGCCGCTGCAATGCGCGACCGCTCTTGTCGGGCCACAGGCCACGGTGAGCGGCCGGCAGCGGATCGCCGCACCCAGTCGGTGGTCCGCTGCGCGCCGGCTCCCGCGCCGCCGGCTCCTGCGGCGCGGGCGGGCGGGCGTCTGCTTTCGTTTTCTGCGGCCCTTTCTCAATTCTATTCTTCGATAAACGTATGTGTGTTTTTCCGTTCCCGATTCTTCTAAGTCAAATGACTCAAAAGGGAGCTTTTTTCCCCTCGTGGTTCCTGACACATTTTGCAGGTCAGAATGAGATTCCCTGAGGTTTTCAGTGAGACGAGTGAATTGCAATCTAACAGCCTTTAACGTTACGACCAGGAGAAATGTGAATGAAGATAAACCCTTACATCTTGAGGATGAATATGGAGAACTTTATTAGTAGCAAAATTATAGTCTCTTTTCTCTCACCCCACATAAAAAAGAATTGTAAATTTTGGACGTTCTCTGCGTGTATCAGTTTTATGTGCTGTAGCATTCCACCCTCAGGACATAAATTTCCATGTCTGCGGAGCTTGCTCATAGGTGAAACCACATGTCTATGTTGAGTGTCTGTGTGTGCTGGCACAGTTATATTGCCACGATGGACAGTTCCTGGTGACAAACGTGGGGAGAGGGTCCCTGGATGGGCATGCATGGAGGGTCATTTGTGTTTGGACACCTGAGGGTAATACCCAAGACTCACATTGGTAAATAAACCAGCCAAGGAGGATTTCACCTCATACAGAGTCTGAAATTACAGGAAATTCACAAGCAGAGAAAAAGGGCAGAAAAATTAAAGAGAGTCCAAAGAAAAGAGGTGGTTGGTGTGAAAGAAAGAAAAAGAGAAAAGACAAAATGTAAAAGAGACATACTGTGCTAAAAGACAAAAAAGGGATGGAAATTACACAGAAAAAAAGACTTGAGATGTCACAAAAAGACAGATTATGAGAAGGAAACAGTAGAGAGAAAAAAGAAAGTGAAAACACTGTTAGAAAAAGAAATATATAAAGAGAGGTGGAAGAAGAAGAGAAACAGACAGCTAGAAGGAGAAAGAGGACACATCGAAAGACGTAGTGGAAGAAGGACTTCAGGAGGGATGAAGAGACAAAGAGTGGGAGCCCAGACTGGGGGTGGGGTGTGGTGGGGAGGAGAAGACAGGGGCCCTGGAAGCCGGGAGCCTTCCCAGCGCTTGGCGCCTCCCCAGGGCCTGGCTTCTCAGATTTCCCCAACGCAAGGGAAATCCAGGGAAGCCTTTGTGGGCTTCGTTTGTTTGCTCCAGACCCGGATCTGGTGATGCCGTTGATTTGGTTTATTAAACAGTGGGTTAGCAGCCTTCTGGGCCGGGGCAGGGGTCTGCTAGCCATCCTTAAACCTGCAGATTGGATTGAATTTCGGCCACTTTGATGGTCCTGTAATCGTCTCCCAGTTTTCCAATTTCCAATTCCCTCCACCAGGCTGGGGGCTGAGAAGGGACTTTAAAGACGCCTTTGATAACGTCTCATGGTTACAGATTTCCATAACAATTTTCTTTACCAGATCGTTATGTCTGATGCAGCCCCAGATGTTCTGGGGGAGAAAAAGGGAATTAGTTGCCTCTGTCCCAGCCTGCCAGGCCCTGGAGACAGGCGTGGGGAAGAAAACTCGAGTGCGGTGGGACCCGGATCCTCCCCCAGCTTTCCTCTCCTCCTGCCGCCCCTACCTCTGGCTTTTCTTTGGCCAATCTTTCTGGTTCCTTCTCAGGGCCAGGGACCCCAGGGACCTTCCTCTGCTCACAGCTCTGGCATGAGTGGGGCCCTAGATGTCTCTTTTCCACCAAAACATCCCTTTCCTGGATCCCCTTCCACACTCTCTGCTTGGTGACAGTTTGTGGAGTTGATGCTAAGGTCTTAGTAGGTCAAATTAATTCCAGGTGCCCCTCCTGGAGAATTTTAACAAGCCCCTTTGGAGACACAGTGTCCTTTCCTAAGGACATGGGGAGAGTTTCCTCCTTTCTCAAACAAATTTATTGACTATTACGGTGAAGACACTGAGATGGATGCAAATGTCAATCAAACGTGTCCCACCCTTGAGGAATGCAGCATCTACATTGCTGGGGAAATGAGACATGTATGCAAATAGCTCGGCCTGCAGGCTGAGTGAGTGTGAGAATTGGTAGAGAGAGGTGTCAGAAAGGGGCTCCAGCGTTCAAAGGCAGCAAGATGACTCTGGCTGGGGACATCTGGGAAAGCTTCAGGGAGGAGGTAGTATCTGTTCTGCGGGTTCTGGGGGACATTCAGGGCTAGACTGGATGGTCATGGGGAACAGCAGGTACTGTGATAGGCTTTTGGAGGCAGATGCCCTTTTTGGTGTCTCCTCCCAAAATCTGACCTGGGTAGTTGACAAAGCAAGTTTCTCTTATTCAATTCATTTCACCCAACATTTGTTGAAACGGGACACCGAACTGTGCATACCGAACTGTGCATGCGCTGGGCACTGGGGCACAGGAATGGAGGAGACATTCTCACTTTCCTGGTTGCTGTAGGTACGAGTCCTGTTGTACAGAATTCTAAGGGGTAACTTACTGGGGCTGCTGGGACAGTGAACGGGACAGCCAAGCTGGCAGCAGCCAGTCCCCACCTCTAATGCAGCCAAAGCAGTTCCGCACTTTATGTACTGGGGTTCCCTGTGAAATAACCTCTGAAAAAAAAGAAGGGCGGGCTCTGCTGCGTAAAAAGAAAGAAAATCTTCGGTTCATAGGTGCTTGTGCACTTATGAAAAATAGTAAGTGAAAAATTAACTAAGTGAAAGCGTGAGAATGTGTCAGGAACCAAAGACTATGATTAAGCCATAATCCAACTCTGGACACAGAGTTTCGATTTTAAAAGATGCCAAGGTCGATTGTGTGCTTTCTATGTCTGTGGCTCCTGGTTAGAGCATGCGCCAGGTCCCAGGTTGCCATTCTTCTTTGGTGTCATCTTCCCACATCCTGCTCTTTTCTCCCCACCCCACCCCAGCTGGTTGGGAGTGGCTGGGTTCCAGCTGTTCCCAGAACAGTCAGAGACCCTATCTTAATGATACCCCAAGACCAGGTACCAAAAAAGGGGGAGTACAGTGGGCTGAGCTCAGCCACAGAAATCCAACACCCTGCCTTTTGCTGTATCCTGTGAGTTGCAATATGACAAAATGCCACCGGGGGGCAGGACAGAAACGTGGGGCTCAGCTCTCAGAGGGCCAGGCTTGATGTTGGCGTTGTCCATGGAAAGTGTGGGGAGCCCACTCTAAGCACTGCCCTGCCCGGTAGATGAGGATGAGTGCATAGGGCCCCTGCCTGCAAGTAGCTTACTCTCCCATGGTGACTTTGATGATACAATTCCCTACCCCTTAAGTAGGCAGCTGAGTCTGTTGGGGTTGTACTGGAACCCCAGCCTCTTTCAACAGCCCTCCCTCTCCCTGCAGCAGTTTCTCCTGTGTCCCAGCTGCTTGGCCTCCGTTCAGGGTCCTCACTGGCTTCTCCAGCTGCAAGAATCAAAGCAAAGAGCGGCTCTGCCTCCCCATAATTCTCCCAGCCAGATAGGGGTACATTGACTATTGTGGGCTCCCTGCAGGTGAGACCCCTGAGGGGACAGGATCTTGGAGCCAGAAGCTGAGACCTCTCAGCTAGAGGAGGACAAGCCAGCTCCCTTCCCCTTCATCTCAGAGACCACCCTCCCCCAACCTGGGCTGGGCTCTGCCCACTGGCCTGCCTTGTTTCCCCCGCCCACTTCCAATGAGAAGAGTGGGTGCCCCACTATGCTGCCTCAGGGACAGTGCCTTTCAAAGACTGGATGTGAATATGTGTGTGTGCTGTGGGTGGCGAGGGTGAGGGGCTTCGGGCAAGGCAGTCACAGATGACAGAGGTGTCCCCACTTCTACCCTGCTCTCCATCCAAAGATGAATGCGAAGCACCTGTCCTGCTCAGGACCCTGTGCCTGGTTCAGTGGGAGGTAGAGCCAGGAACTAGACACAGACCCCACCCTGGGGGTTTGGTGGATAGATAAAAAAGGGCTTTCTAGAAACATGCCTGGAGGCAGCATGCGGTGGGCGGGCGGACTGGGCAGGCGGCAGGGGGAACAAGGATTCCAGCTGGGCTTTGAAGGATGCAGAAGCGACACGCTCTGTACGGCAAGGGGCATGTCTGTCATTTCACTGCTGACCCCCCCATCCCATGCATGGCAGCAGGCCTGGCACAGAGTAGGCATTTCATGACCATTTGTTGAATAAATAAAGGCAAGGTAAGGAGGAGTAAGGAGGTATACAAACAAGGTGGTGGGGTGAGCCTGGGACAGTGGGGAGGGGTCTGACAGTCCCCTAGCCAGGGCTGCTCTTAGGGTGACCCATCACCCTGGGTTTAAACCTGGAAGTCCTGTCTCCCAGAAAGCACTTCAGCCCCAGGCAAACCTAATGGTTGGCCACCCTAGCTGCTGCTCCGTTTGGGAAAGGGCCGAGCAGCTGGCTGGTCCCTGGCTCTCCCTCCATCCTCCCCCTTTTCTCTTTCTCCTGCCCAGCGGGGTCTCCTCTACGGTCCCCAGGGCCTAGCCCTGGCCCTGCCATGACCCCCCCAGCCTGACCTGCATGGCTGCCCACTTCCCTTTCACCCGGCCATTCCCGATAAGGAGACTAGAAACAGGTTTACCCTTTCACCTCTGCATATCTCTCAAAGGAGCCTGCAGGTCCCCATATCCTGGGTCACATCCTGCCTGTCCCTGTGCCTCCCCTAAGCTATAGGCCACCAGCCCAAGACTTTAGGTGGGAGAGGACTGTGGGGACCAGGGGGCTGCCAAGGCCACAGCTCTTGGGAGATGGGCCTCTCCATGGTCTGGCTGAGGAGGGCCGAGTGCCCGCTCCCAGGACGCCAGAATGACTGGACAGGATGGCTGAGCTGACTGAGTTCTCCCCTGCCTTTTGACTGACATTCTTGATGGAATTGGCCGGATGTTTCTCCTTCACAAGAGACACAGCCGCAGGCAAGACAGCTGTGCCTCTCTCAGCCCAGCCGCAGCTGGAGTGAGAACCCAGGACCCACATTTCCTACATTTGGGATAACATCGCTGGGCCAAAAGGTCTCCAGGAAGGGTGTGATGGCTTCTACGGGAGGCCCGAGGTCAGCAGGACTGGCATCTGAATACCTCCTGTCCTTGTTCCTCCTGAACTCTGTTCTCTGCCTGGGTCAGTGGACTGGATACAGCCACTGCCATCTGACTCTGGCAGGCAGTGCTGTGTGTGGACCACCTGAGGTCTGGCTTAGGCCAGGCGCTGCTCAAGTTCCTGTGTCATGTCCAGATCCACTCCTCATATTTGAGGAGCGCACCATCTGGGGACACTGTTGTCCAGAACTTCCATCTTCATGAGTTAGAAGTGTGATCGGATGCAGCTGTCATTTAAGGGGCACATTGTAATCTTTGTTGATTAAGAAGGCAGCGTTTGGGGGGGGATATCACTGGTAACAGAATCAATTTTGTAGCCTTGAGGTGGTGAAAATTGTATGTTCAGAGAATTTTCCCCTTTAGTGAAGTCTAATCGTGGCCAATACCAAAAGCAACACGGAAGAGGGAGAATTATCCACCCACAGCCCTCAGGGACTGTGAAGAAAGGGAAACGTTCCTGCCCTTGATCCTGGGGTGGTTTGGGTGATTATGAGCTTTGTGTATGTATATGAGGCTGGGCTCTCATTTTCGTCTCTGCATCTTTCTCCCCAGATTTTAGTCATGTGAGTAGCACCTTCACGATTTTGGCCACATCTGAGTGCCACTTGTACTTGTAACATTTTTCTTTAAATTAATTCAGTACACTCTCCCACCCCCAAACACACACAGGAATATCTTTTAAGAGAAAATTTTACATCCTTACCATAAATGGAACACTAGTAGCACTTGTCATAAACAGAGTAGCCATAAAAATAAATACAATGAAAGCATAGCAACGTGATTACACTGTAGCTAGATTTAGTCGCCTATAGAAAGAAGGCTTGGAGTCCAAGTTTGGCTTTCTTGCCTTAAACAGGAATGCTAGCAAGTATTAGAGCGTGTTAAAGCCCCATTGGCCATATTTTAGTGACCAGGTGCAGGTATTATTTAAAGGGCACTTTGTAATCAGACATCAAAGAGAATTGGAGAGGAACGATTTTCACTCTCTTCAGGGCACCGCCAAAGATTGTCTCCAAGTCCGCCCAGGGGCACAGAATGGGCTTGTCTCCCCAGGAGGAACTGTTCCCTAGCCACTGGCCTCAAACATCCCTCTTAGCTAATTCCTGACCATTCCTTCCTCGGGGCTCTCTGCCATCAGACATGCCCCCCCCCCTTCCCCGCAAGCGACATTTTTCAGCCCACAGGGAGAGAGCAGATGGAATTGCTGGAGACAAGGGGGAGCCAGTCTCGCCTTCTCTGGTGTTGCCCCAACTTTTCCAACCTCAATGAGACAACCCTAGAAAGACTGTTTCCACCTTCCTTAGCAGAGCTACAGGGCATTTTCCATAATGGTTATGAGAAGAGCCCCCAAATGGGCGCAAACAGGGTGTTTGAGTGACACTTCCTGCAGCTGAGCGTTCTCGAAGGATTTTTCAGCCCTGCCCACATCTCTGAGTTCTAAACGTGTCTGCCCCGCTGTCCGTGGGTCCTCTCCACCCACAGGCCTAAACTTAGCATGTCCAAGCAAAGCAGCACTCTTGATCCTCCCCAAACCTGCTTCTCTCCCAGGTCGCCCATCTCAGCGAACAGCACTGACACGCTACAGTTACTCAGGCAAAAAACCCCACTTGGCCCCTTTCTTGTGCTCATACTGAAGGTCCAACCCATCTGTTATCTGATTGGCTCCACCTCCCCAAAGTATACAGAATCCAGTGACTCCCCACCCCTTTTGCACCGCCCTGGTCCATGCCCCCCGCCATCTCTTGCCCGGACACTGTTTGTCTCCCTGCTCCTCTTTATTCTCAGAGCCGAGTATTGTGAAGATATGAATCTGATGGTATTGCCTCTCAGCTCAGATTCCTCCATGGCACCCAGAACAGAATCAAAATCCTTTCCATGACCAGTGCACTTTGCTCATGTACGTCACACCTCAGTGAAAGAAGTCAATCATGGCAGAAGTGACATGCAGCTCATGGACTCAGGCGCCTGCCCTGTGCCTCCCCTTTCTCACCTCACACTCCCTGTCTCAGCTCACTGTGCTCCAGCCATGCTGGCTTCTTCAACACTCCACCCCACCTCAGGGCCTTTGTCTCGCTGTTCCCCCTGCCTTGAGCTCGCTCTCCCTGACCCTCACATAGCTCTGCCTCTCCGCTTTCCTTTACTCAGGTCTCCACTGAAATGGCACCTTCTTAGAGAGGTCTCCTGACCTTCCTGAGTTAGCACCTTTCCTCACCATTCTCTGATCTTTAACCTACCTTATTTGTCTGAGAACGTCTTTATTTCTCTTTTACTTCTTTTTTTAAACACATGTTTTTTTAAATTGGGTAACAGTGTGTTCTTTCCAGGACCCATCAGCTCTAAGTCAAGTCGTTGTCCTTCAATCTTAGTTGTGGAGGGCGCAGCTCAGCTCCAAGTCCAGTCGCCATTTTCAATCTAGTTGCAGGGGGCGCAGCCCGCCATCCGTTCGGGAATCAAACTGGCAGCCTTGTTAAGAGCACTCACGCTCACCAATTGAGCCATCCGGCTGCCCTCTCTTTCACTTTTGAAGGACAGTTTCACTAGATACACGATTCTAGGTTGGTTGTTTTTTTTTTTTTCTTTCTTTCGATACTTTAAATGTGTCACTCCATTTTCATCTTGCTGGCTTGGCTGCTGAAGAGAAGTCTGATGTAATTCTCATCCTTGTTCCTTATTGGTGAAGTGTTTCTTTCCCCTGTGCCTTCTTTCAAGATATGCTATGCCTTGTTTTTCTGCAGTTTGAATGTGGTATGGCTAGGTGTACATTTTTGGGTGTTTACCCTGCTTGTTGTTCTTTGTTGACACTGTATTATATACGTTGTATTGCTTATTTGATTATGTACTGTCTTCCACATGAGAATGTGGACTTAATCTGTCTAATTCACTGCTTTGTTCCCTCTGTCTGGAACAGTCTTGGGAGCTAGTGGCATCAATAAATATTGAGTAATGAATGAGTGATCAAATATAGAGCCTCTAAATAATATGTTTGTGTCAGAAAACAATATCATATAATGAAATTTATACCATAAAATGTCATTTTGTGTTTTATTTTCTTTATTTGAACTTGTTTACTCTATTTTTATATTTCAGTATAAAGTTGGTAACTCTACTTCCTTGGAATTATATTAATAACAATGAATACTATTTACTGAGTAATTACTACATGCCAAACACTCTTTGATGGTTTTCACATGTATTAACTCATTTAATCCTCACAAAAACTCTTTGAGGTTAGTACCATTATTGTTCTTATTTTAGAGATGAAGAAACTGAGGCACTAAGAGGTTAAGTAATTTGGTCAAAATCACAGAGATACCAAAAGGCAGAGCTGGAATTTGAATTCATGAAGTGTGGTCCCTGAGTCCATGAGGTCCCATGAGCTTCATGTCACTTTTGCCACGACTGACTTCATTCACTGAGGTGTAACTGATATGAGCCAAGTGCATTGAGCCCAAGTGTACAGCTCAACACATTTCTGTGTATATCACACCTGTGTAATGACCTCCCAGATCTGGAACTAGTATTTGACCAGTGTGCCCCAGTCCTCCTGGTGTCCCTTTCAGTCAGTTTCCCCCAGAGTAATCCCAAGCTTAACCTCTACCACTCATTGATATAGAGAAGGACTATCTTTTATTTTAGCCTTTTTATTTATATTTATTTAAAGATTTTTGTTTTATTTTATTGGGGAATTGGGGGAAGAAACAGCGTTGGGGAATTGGGGAAGGAGAACAGACAAGTTGCTGTCCTTTTGATCTTCAGTCTAGTTGTGGAGGACGTCGCTTCACTGGCCCATATTGGTATTATGATCATTGCGCTTTTCCTGGCTGAGGCAGATCGGTCGCCGGCCATTGGACGGCCACTCACGGTGGCTCACAGCAGCTCATGCCGGCTGCCGGCTGCTCACGCTGGCTACCGGCCACTCACAGTAGCTTACGGCAGCCCACTGCACCCCCACTGCAGCCTATGCCATCACCGGCAACTCATGGCAACCCAGCTCCAGGTCAAGCTGTTGTTCACCATCTTAGCTGTAGAGGGTGCAGCGTCACTGGCTCATGTGGGATCTGAACTGGCGGCCCTCCTACTCAGAGCTCGCTCTCTCAAGCCAACTCTTAACCTACGAGCCACTTGGCCAGCCCTATTTTTTTGAAGTGTTACAAAACCTTTCCTTTGTCAATTCTTTAATGCCCTTACTTGGCCAAATGAAAAGTAAGAACACCAAGTTATAATTTCAGTCTGTTAATACCAAATTTGGGGACCAGTAAGTTAGACACTGCCTCTCGCCCCATCCCACCCTGTTCTTAAGTACCTTCCTGAGTCTCCTAGATTGAGGGAGAAGCGGGCCTTTTGGGGACAGTTCTGCATGTTTGTTGTGGTGTCCGGCCGATGGAGGTATTTCAAACACCTGCTAATGAATGGATGGGTGGATTGGTTTCCCTCACAGACCATCCATTCTTGCTCTTGAGGAGAGATGCCTGCCTTTGTGTGGGATGGAGGCTCTAAGGTGCTGGCAGCTGAGGTCAACTGCCCAGGCTGCCAGCCTGGTACAATGACCTGTCCATCACTGTCTGGAGTCCCTGGCTGGACTCTCACTAGCCCCACCTCATACTCACGCAGATGCTCACCACCCTCCACCCAGCCCCATCTCTGTCACCACCTTCACCCTGTGGCCAGGCTTGGCTGCCCTATAGCTTTTTCCCAGCGGGCTTGGCCCCTTCTTGCACTTCCGCTGTGCCTGCTTCCCTCTCTCGCCTTCGTCTTCCTCCTGCGTGGGGCTGGAGGGGGAGAGGTGCAGGGTGCAGTTCAGGATCAAAGCTGTGGCGGATGCCACAGTCCAGGACTGGGGGCTTTTGTCTGTGGGAAAGCGGTGTAGTTGCTTCCTGTGTGGACACTAAGGGGCACATTTGTACAACTTTGGGGATGGGGATGTGGAGGGGAGGGTCCTATGACCCTTGGACAGTGCTGCCCCTTCCCCTCCATCTTACCACTCAGAACTAGGCTGGACACAATCTCCAAGATTCCTGGGGGAGCCAGGCGGGGAAGGACCAGGATAGAGACTCAGGGCCCCACCCTGCTTGGCCAGAATCGCCCTCAGACCTACAGCTGTCGCCTCTGCTCCAGCCTGCTCAGAACTCACCGACTTCACAATCTCCGCTCTCCTGCTCCCCACTCCCAGGCCCTTCCCTGAGTGTCAGCAGCAATTTCCTGGCAGGCCTGGTGACAGTAGCCTGAGCCAGCCCTGGGGAAACCCAATGCCATGGTGTCAGCCGCGGGTGTCCCTCGGTGTCTGGGGAATGGGACTGAGACTGTGCAGAGCTGGGCCGCCCGAGGGTGTGGGAGGGCTGCCCCCCCCCCATACACACAGCTCCCCTCTCCCTTCCACATTTAACGGAGGCAGCCGTGCCCACGCTCCCTGCATCCAAGGGCCCTGGCAAATATACCTCTTTCCTGCTTTTAGGAAAGGCTGCAAAAACATCAACCAGACCAAGGCTGGAAAAGTCACCCACACCCTGGAGACAGTGCCTGGGGTGACAGTGCCCTGCTCTGGACAGGCACAAGCCCTCCCTTCCCCAGTGGTGTGAGGGCCCTGCTTCAGGAAGAGGCCACGGTCCCTTCCCTCCCCATTCTAATCTAGCTTCAGCATTCAGAGAGGTGTCTTCCTCCTAGGCCCCATCAATGGCCAACAGTCCACGCTTTCTGCCTCTGGTTTTACCTTGTTGTTGGGTCTGTGCAGGACACCAGATAACCAGAATGATAACCACCATGGGTCTCTCTCTCTCTCTCTGTATCCCCCTCAGGTCAGTAGGGCTATTTTCCAAGGACTTGTCCTTGAGGACAGAGACTGGTCATATTTTATTTAGTTTAATTGCCTCTTAATAGGCTTGGATACAGTAGATACACGTGAATACATATGTTCTAAGCTTAAATGACTCAGTACTTATGTACTGTTTTCCTGGATAATGCGTGTGTCCCCACCCTTGGCACAAAGCAGGGGCTAAGTCACGTTTTGCTGCATTAGATTGGACCAACTTGACCTAGAGGGGTGGCATGACTCATGGTGGGAGAGAGGCTCTGAGACTGGTCCCAGCTTGGAGGGGCTGGGAGATGCATCCAGAGGCTTGAGATGAAGGGCAAGTGGCCATTCGTTTGGTTTGGGCCTCAGTCCTGGCTAATGTCTAGTTAAGCTCTTTTCTCTTGGTCTGTAGACCTTTTGTTGGTATTACCGGAACTTCTCTCATGGGGCCCAGTGAACATGAGTATCCTCCCCTTCTTCCCCCTAAGTCTTCTGCCTGGGGTACCACTGTCTGCTCAGAGCTGGAGGCTGGCCCCAACTGTGCTTTCCGGGAGCTCAGAGCTACCCTTCCTTGAGCCAAGGAATGTTGCCACCGGGGTTCATCTTAGAGGTTGCCTGATAGTCCTGTCTCTTCCTTTTTGCAGAAGAGCAAATTCAGCAATTTGCTCTGGCCTGCAGCCAGTTGAGGTTCTAGATCCCAGACCTCCCCACCCCAGTCCCCGTTAACTGGACTGGAACCCTCATTTAAGAAACATTTGCAGCATCAGAGCTCTGAACTGTGCCTCAGGCCAGGTACAAATGTCTCCAAAAAAAATGAACACAGTTGTTTCTAACCTTGTGGATTTTATGGACCAATTAAAAATTGCTTTTAACGGAAGGAGTGGATGTAGGTTTGACAATTTTAATTTTGCCAAGAATAGACTTCCTAGAAGCCCTACTTTCATCGTGGTTTGTAACAAGAAAGAGCATTTTAAATCAGAAAGGGGATGCTATTTCAAATTTCAAAGCTGACTAAATGTAACCATATAAAGAATTCATTACTGATTTTTCTCCTTCACCTCAGACTGGTAAAAGCATCGTCATGAACGAAAACCCTTCTGTGGACATGAATTAGAAGACCCAGGTGCATACCAAGGAGCCCATGCTCTGGCCTAAGGGGAAGTAGGGACTGGCCCAGACCTCCAGCCACCACCTCACATGCCCAAGCATGGCCCAAAGTGTTGGAGTGTGATTGGTGTGTGGCCAGAGCCAATCTAAGCCCTTCTCCTGGTGCCTGGTGGTGGGGGTGGGTGGGAGGGTTGTGGGAAGGCCTCTGGAAGCTCTGCCCTCCCGACACCATTGTTTTAATCTAAATGCACCCGCAAGGGTTGGAGCACTGGCCAGGTAATTGTACCAGTCTCTTCTCTCATTGGCTGTGTGACCTTGGACCAGTTCCTGGACGTCTCTGGGCCCTTTCCTTGGCTGACAGGGCTAAGGTGCAGATAGCCACTCATATAGCAAGTGTACAGTTGCATGGACACAGGGGCTGCTTTTTAAGAAGTTGCTAAATGTTCCAGGATCTCAGAGCACCCAGGTTTCTGGCTCCCACTTCAGAGCCTTCCCTCCAGATCCCACAGCCATTAGGTTTTCACCAAACCTGAAATCTGCCTAGGGATGTCATTTTTCTCCCAGGCTCTTGCTCCATCAGGCTTTTGTTCCTTTAACCAGACCTGGACTCTTCCCATTTTCCACTGGGTTCCACATCTTTGACTTACTGTTAGCACCTGTGCCCTCTGGTGCTGGCACGTCTGGGCATGCAGCTCAAGTCCAGATATCTTTGCTCGGGCCCTATGGCAGCCCCTTGGCAGGGGCTCTTCCTGGGGTTGGGCGGTGGACACCATCACCGACCCTCCCTCACCTCCTTCCCATCATCCTTCAGTTCAAAGGCCAAGAGAAAGCCCCTCCTCTGGAAAAAAATGACTTCCTGCTGGCTCTTCAAGGCTCCAGTGCTCCCTCAGCCTCCCCACCTCCCCTCCTGCCTCCCTCCGGGATGGGGATGGTGGGCGCTCTCAGGGAAAACCCGTGTCTTTCCCTCCGTCCTTCCCATCCTTTCATCCCCCCTGCCTCCCGGCCCTTGGCCCCCTAGGTCTTCTCCCTCTCAGCCCTTATCTGCCCCAGGATCTGACCTGCAGATGCCCTCCCTGCTCAGCGTGCTCCTGACCCCGGGATGGCAGTGCCGCCTAGCCCGCCTGCCCTGGGGCCAGCTCCGGCCTGCTCTCCTTCCCTTGAAAAGCCCCCATGTCTTGAAGCTGATTAAAACAAACACAGCTCATATTTTTGTTCTTAATCCAATTCTGCGCTGGGCTGGGGTCGGGGAGGGAGGATAGGATGACAGAAGCACATTCCTGGCTATGCTGGGGGGAGAGCCAGCCCAGGTACTGGCCAAGAAGCCCCCAGAGGCTAGGGAGGCTGGTCCCAAGTGGGGTGCTGCCTGACAATAGTGGACGGGCCCCTCCCTGAGCAAGATTCAGCGGCTGCTCCCAGGGCAGGTCAGGAGGAAGGGCGCGTTCTCCAGGGCCTTCCCAGCTGGGGGCCAGGGGCTCCACGGAATAGAGGCCTTTATTTTCTCTAGTCTGGGAACAAGACAAGATCCTCTTGTCTCGGCTGACCTCTTCCTGTGACATCCCTCCTCAACACTTGGCCTTGGAGTTACTCAGGACACAGACCCAGACATGCACTGTGGATGCCTTCTCTTCTCAGAGGAAAGGCTCCCAGGCTCCTGAGAACTCTGTTCCTGTCTGAACCAGTGGCTGAATTTCCTGATGGAGGGACCACCCGTCGTAGAGCATGGAGGAGAGGGAGCGTCCAGCGATGGTGCAGAATTTGGAGGCCAAGAGCCTGGGTTTGAGTCTTGCTCTTCTACTCGCTAGTTGTGTGGCTGTGAGCAAGCTCTTTGATCTCTTGCATCTCAGTTTCATCATCTGTGAAATGGGTGTAGTAGTACCTACCTCATAAGGTGGTCGTGAACACGTGTGTGCTTAGAACACACACTGGGAAGACTGTCTGGCACTGTACTGTACACAATAAGTCCCCGACTTACGAACATTCGAGTTGCGAACTTTCACAGATACAAACGGACCCCACATTACGAACATTTGTAGATGCTAACAAATTGCGGAGGTAGCTCACGTGTCTGCCGGACATTGTCACAGTTGTGAAGCTGTGTGTTTACTGTATAGTGCGATAGTGTACAGTAGTGCAGTGCTCAGTCAGAGCCCAGGAAGTCCACCCACAAGAGGAAAAGCAGTGGTGATGTGGAGGGGACTGCTAGGAAGCGTCAAAGGTGTATAAGACTCACTTTGTCAGACTTATGACCGAATCTGACTTATGAATGTTCTCCTGTAACGGAATTTGTTCATAAGTCGGGACTTACTGTACTGTGCTAAATATTCTACCTATTTGGTGTATACTATATTATATTCTGACCCTAAACTATATATTGCTACTACTGAAATTCTTTTTTTTTTTAATTGGGGAATTGGGGGATGGGAACAGTGCTGGGGAATTTGGGGCAGGGGAACAGACAAGTTGCTGTCTTTTTGTTCTTCAGTCTAGTTGTGGAGGACATTGCTTCACTGGCCCAAGTTGGCACCATCATTGCGCTCTTCCCGGGCGAGGTAGATCAGTCGCCAGCTTCTGGACGGCTGCTCACTGAGGCTGCTGGCCGCTCACGCTGGCTGCTGGCTACACACGGTAGCCCATGGCAACCCACTGCAGCAAGGGCTGCAGCCTACGCTGTCGCCGGCGACTCACGGCAGCCCAGCTCCAGGTTGAGCTGTTGTTCAGCATCTTAGCTGCAGAGGGCGCAGTGCACTGGCCCTCATATGTGGGATCCGAACACAGGTCCTCTGGCGTCCCAAGCCAGTTCTTAACCAACGTGCCACTCGGCCGGCCCAGAAATTCTTAATTCTTCTTCTTATTGAAGGCAGGTGGTGGTAATCTTAGATCTGTCATCTATTAGCTGTGTGGTTCTAAGCAAATCATGCCTGGTCTCTGAGCCTCAGTTTTATCCCTGTAAAATGAGCAGAAACTCAGCCTCAGAGAATGGTGGTGAGGTTTCAATATAGTAAGAAACATGAAGGTGCCTAAGACTGCATAGCATGTGTTTATTGAATCTTAAATATTATGTGATTTCACTGTAAAATCAGTTTTTAAGTGACCATCTTGTCCAAAAGAGGGTGGAAGAAGATGGTTAGATCAAATAAAAAGACAGAATAGGAAAAAGGAGAAAGAAAAGCTGGAAAAAAAAAAAAGGAATGGTTTGGAGAATGAGAACAGGAATGAGACTAGTAAAGAATATGAAAAGGGAAGAATGAAGAGGGAGAGGAAAAACCGCCAGAAACAAGCAAAAAAACAACAGAGAAAGAGTTAGAGAGAAAAGAGTCAAGAAGGGAGGGGCCGTGGAGAAGGGTGGAAAGGGGCCTGGAGTGAGGGGCAGCTGGCAGACCCCTGGGAGCGGTCTTGGTGTCTGCCTTGGAGCCTGTAGGGCTAGGATTTCTTGCTGGCTGAGGTCTCTGGGCAGAAGCCAGCAGAGATCCTGGCGACTCCTTCCCCTGCTCTGGGCTTCTAGGTTCCTAGGCTGGGAGGCTGCTCGCCACCCACTTAGAGCCAGAAGACCCCAGACCAGCGAGGATCACAGGCCCTTTTGTGAGGCTGCTGGCCTGGGGAAGTTCTAGTTCTGTATTGGAGAGATGCTTAATAAGTCTTTCCCGCAAGGACTTACAAGTCTCTAGTTTCACAGTCTTTTGGACTAAACTAGATGGTAAAGATCCATGGTTTTAATCCTAGTCTGGACAGCTCCCCTGCCTGGCCATTCCCAAAATAGGCTGACTGCCTCTTAGGACAAGACCCTCACTACCCCTCAGAGGTGTTCGCTGGGCCCCTTCCAAGACTGATCTGCAGTTACAGTGGCTACAAATCAGTCAACTGAGAAAAACTTAGACCTTATTTTGTGCCCTTTCTGAAGGACAGAGGGCCAGTCAGAAGGGAATCCAACAGACAAGCTGGCTTGTAGAGGGTGGTGGGCGACCTGCCTAGCCTTCCTGAGGCAGCCTCATCTCCCAGGTTCAGGGGTCTCCCATCCTTCTCCCCTGCCCAGTGGTCACCGGGCCTGGGCTGCGACTATTCCCCACACTACAGCTAGAAACCAAACTGCATCAGCAGGTCAGGGGCAGAGGACTGGAAATGGCCCATAAAAGTCTCAAGCTCCTGTAAATGCAGAGTGGGCCTTTGAAAGCCCAAAGCACTTTTATGTGCTAGTTAAAGGGCCTTCCTGTTGTGTCGCCAGGATTTACAGGGAGGTGGGTGGGGAGATGGGGTGAGGTGAGGCCAAGTGCGGCCTCCACCTACTGACACTTCCCCAGGGGGGTAGAGGGAAGTTTGGAGCTTTGACCCTCTGGGTTCCAGAGGGGAAGGGAGGAAGGGGCAGCTTAGAAACTTCTTGGCTGTCACACTCCGCTTATCAAGCAAGAACTATGAAGCTCTTCCTTGGTCCTTTGAGATCCTGAACCAGCTCCCTGGGGGCAGTGGTGACCAAGGCAGCGACAGATTCCAGGCCAGCAGTGCCCATAGCCAGGGGAAAGGAGTTCCCTGGAGACAGACGCAGAGCTCTCAAGAGGTAGAGGTCAGGCCACCTGTGTGGTTTTTAAGCATGTAA
The DNA here is from genome assembly GCF_001890085.2 of Hipposideros armiger. Classification (NCBI taxonomy): domain Eukaryota; kingdom Metazoa; phylum Chordata; class Mammalia; order Chiroptera; family Hipposideridae; genus Hipposideros; species Hipposideros armiger. The sequence continues at coordinate 344,887 of NW_017731931.1, forward strand.
GACTAGGACTATCATAAAGGCTTCGTTTGGAGAGATTGTTCTACAGCCCATCTTGTCCGCACTCTGGGTCTGATGCCAGCACCAAAGGATCATGGGAGGAGAGCAGGACATCTGCCCCCATTCTCGACTTCATGAGTTAGGGAGGCCCCTCCATGAACCTGCCTCCGTGGGGCATCTGTAGGAATGTGATGTCAATGAATATAAATGTTAAAAGAAAATTAGTGTGTTATTAGTGAGTTTACTTTTCTCTCTGGGAGAGTTGAGAAGGACCCTCCCTGACCCATGTGGAGGGGAAAAGGACCCCTCCCTATTCTTCTACAACATCCTGGTCTTACTTGTACATCCCAACAGAGCCTGTTAGCCTCATTTAAAGACCCAGTGGGTTCTCTCTCCCTCTGGACTGAGCTCGGTGCCTGTTGACTAGAACTGAAAGAAAGAACCAAGGTCACTGGCCATCCCTGGAGCCAGCCAGGCATTATACCAGGTGATCCACACACATCCTCCCGACCTGTCTTTGTCTTTCTAACAGTCCATCCCCTGGGCTGCTCACTCTGCTTGTTCTCTCCTGCATTTACTTTACCCTCATTCCATCCCTTCTGGGGTTCATTCCATCCCTTCTGGGGTACAGCAGACAGAGCACACTCAGGCTCCTAAGTGTGGGGCCCTGGGGCCTGTTCCCAGGGGCGGGGAATTTCTGCATTGACCTCACCATGATCCCCATGCCTGGCTTGCTGGCCCCAGGTGCCCACCGTGGCCTCAGGCCTCTGGCATTCTTTCCTGATGCTGCAAGTCCCCTCTGCTCCTCTGTGACCCTATTGAGTTTCCCCAGGTCTGGCCAACCAAACACTGCCATATGAGGGAGAGTTACATTTCCTGTGTATGTGTCAAAATATCAGAGCGGATGTGAAATAGATCAGACATGTATAAAAATAAACTTTTACAGAGTGACTGACTACTCCCCTCCAGGGGGAACCAGCGATTCACTCTTCATCTGGGGCCTAGAAACTTGTCTGGGGCCTTGGGGACTACTCCCCAAATGCAGCTCTCCATGGCTGTCCTGCCTTACTTCCTCGGGCTTGGTGCCAGCTGCCCTTCTGGAAGACATTCTCCCCAGGGGTTCAGGGGAATGGAAACCCCTCCAAAATAGGGCTAAAATTAGCAAGTTACCTCTCTGGGCCCAGTTTCTTCATGGGGGTGACAGTACTTGCTCTTTCAGCCTTCTTTCCCCTCTGGCAATCTATGATTCTACAACCCAGGGACCGCAGGGTAGGCTACAGCAGGATTATCTGGTCACCTCTTCTGTTGGGCAAAACATTATGATTATAATTACATCTCAGCTGGTCTTTCCCTGTTGCGTTAGTGTGAGGCCTGGTGGACAAGAGTGCAGAGGTCTTTCTGTCCAGGAACCCCTGCCTGAGTTTACCACATAGGTTTGTCAAGGTCATTTGCGGGTCGAGGTCATCTTGCCCATCCCCCTGCTTCTGGCTAATTGGTTCGATTACACAGGGCTTGTTCTCTCTCTTTTTTTTTTTTAATTTTATTGGGGAATTGGAGGAGGGAACAGCATGGGGAATCAGGGAAGGGGAACAGACAAGTTGCTATCCTTTTGTTCTTCAGTCTAGTTGTGGAGGACGTTGCTTCACTGGCCTATTGTGATCATTGTGCTCTTCCCGGGTGAGGCAGTCACTTGCCGGCCATTGGATGGCCACTCACGGCGGCTCACGGCAACTCACGCCGGCTGTCAGCCACTCATGCTGGCTGCGGCCACTCAGGGTAGCTCACGGCAGCCCACTGCAGCCCCACTGCAGCCTACGCCGTCGCTGGCAACTCACAGCAGCCCAGCTCGAAGTCGAGCTGTTGTTCACCATCTTAGCTGTAGAGGGCACAGTGTCACTGGCCCATGCGGGATCCAAACTGGTGGCCCTGCTCCTCAGACCTCGCGCTCCCAAACCAACTCTTAACCAATGCGCCACTCGGCCGGCCCCAGGGCTGGTTCTCTTTATTGCTAACATTTACGGGAAGCAGAATCCCAGCCTCATATTAGAAATGTCTCCCTAATAGTATCCTAAATCCTTCTGCACTCAGATCTCCTTTCACGCAACTCCCCAGCCTTGTCTTGGCAGGGGGGTGGGGAAGGGTCAGATATAAGTGGGAGCTGGAGAGGGTGCACTGTGGTTTTTTTGGACAGCTCAGGGGATTCCACTCTGTGCCCCCTGAAGCAGCATGGAGAGAAGAGCCTATCTGCCAACCCACAGGAGTCCCACTAGATCCCATTTTGGGGCTGTTGGTTCCTGTCTGGCAAAGAACCCAGCTTGGTCTCATCCGAGGACTGGCCTTAGCACCCTTAGGCCAACAGCCAGACGGAAAGAATGGCACAAGCTGCCCGATGAGGGACCGGCGTTGGCATCTCTCCAAGAGCAACAAGGAGCCCCTTTGGTCCTGTGGAATCCGTGTGGCAGCATCTTTATAGTGGCCGTAAGCTTCTCCATCCACACCTGGCTGTGAACTTGCACAACCAGCAAAGGCAGGAGGTTTTCAGGGCTGGGCTCCGTGGGTACCTCCTCTGCCCTCGCTTTTCATGCATCATGTTGGATCCTTGCTGCGTGGTGGAGGGTTCCTGCCACTCTGCTCGATGACTCAGATCTTCAACGGAATAGTCACCCCTGGAGGGAGGGGAGCCTCCATCATAGCTGTTCCTAGGGAGGCACCCCCCAATGCCAGGCCCGTCAGGAACCCCCTAGCCCTCAGCTGGGTCCCCGTAGCTGCCACCATTCTGCCTGACCCAGGAGCCCCTTTGCGTCTCCACTTGGGCTAGATGTGAATAAACCTTTCTTTCTTATTGTTGCAACACAGACACAAGAGTATAGATTTTTCAGGAAGCACTTTATAAGGAAACCAGGGGGAAAATAGTAGTCAGGAACTAGAGGACACATGGTGGTCACAGAGCACCAGTCTTAATGAACCAGAATCTTCCCCATAACGCTCCCCCCTGGCCTGGGATATCAGCCTCCCCTCAGCTCTCCCATTCCCTGGCCCCAAGAGAGGAAGAGTTTCCTAGTTGGCCCCAAAGATCCCTCCCAGCCCTCTGACTCGATCTGAGTGGGTGCTGCCACAGCCTCCTGGAGGACTTTTCTTCAGTTGGCCTGGAACAAAGTTCTTCATAGTTAGTCCCTCTGTCCTGCCCAGAGGGACACTGGTGAGATGGCAAAGGCTGGTTCTGCCTCAGCTCCCCCCACCACCCACCACACACACACAGAGCTTCACATGCCTAGCCCTTTTTCTAGGACTGAAGAAAATTGCTTCTCCCCCTCTCATCACCTCACCTGCCAAGTCCACGGCCAGCCTGAGCACTACCTCTTGTTTAACTTGCAGAGCAGATTACCTCCCACTATCTAGTGCAAACTCCTGGCCCATACTCAGTGTGTAAGGAATATTGTGTGGATCGCAAGCATGGATGTGTGCATGAATAACCAGCCCTGTGCCCCTGGTTCCCAGTACTCGCGGATGGTCCCTTCTCTGAGGAGTCATCTCACTGAGTCCCAGTCCCTGAGGGTTTTTTTTTTTTTTAAGAAATGTTATTGGGGAACAGTGTGTTTTTCCAGGACCCATCACCTCCAAGTCAAGTACGTAGTTGTCTTCAATCTAGTTGTGGAGGGCGCAGCTTCTTGGCCCATGTGGGAATCGAACCAGCAACTTTGGTGTTATGAGCCTGTGCGCTAACCACCTGAGCTAACTGGCCTTCCCCTCCTGAGGGTTTATGATACCATCACCCTGAAGTGCAGAGTACATTACGTATGTTTAAATGAACATCACAGTACCACGTCTACAGGCTGAAGCAGTGTTTTTTATCAGCTGGAATCACACAGTGCAGGATGGAGATGGGCCCTGGGTCTACTCATGTGTATCATGGTTGACGCACCCCTCACTGGGATGAGCCATCAGCCACACCGTGGGCAGCGTCTCTTCCAGGGCCCACCAGGGAAGGACTGAGGCAGAAGCGTAGTGCTGGGTGGGGTCCTGGCATTTCTATGGCCCTGGTAGAGCTCAGAGACAATGTAGGGAAGAAAGCTCCTTCACTGGTCTCTGCTTAGATTGGGGGGAGGAGGAGCAAGGTGAGGAGAGAGAGAGAGAGAGAGAGAGAGAGAGAGAGAGAGAGAGAGAAGAAGAGGGAGTGAGCCGTAGTTCTGGGCTGCTCCTTTGGGACTCCTGTGTTCATCTCAGGGATTTAGGGTGTGATGTGCTTAACTCAGAAGTTTTGTCCCCAGTAAAGAGCACTTCTCCGAAGGTGACTGGGCCCTGCCTGTTTCATCCTGCCCTGTGTCTCACCCCCTGCCCGTCCCGTCCCACACCACACTCCAGCTGCACCGGGTCCCACACTCAGCTGGGCCCGCAGCCAGGGTGCCCTTCTCGCCTTTCTTCACTGGGGCAGCTCCTCCTTGAGACCCACTCCACGTCCCTCCTTGGTGAAGCTTCTCTGGCCTGGTCCTGCCTCCTGTTGGATCAGGAATTCCTTCCCCTCCTTGGTCAAGTTTATGCATAGGTGAAAATGACGGCTTTACTTGTCTGTGTCACCCCCACAGGGACATGTCTTACTATCTTCTCTTCTGACCTCAGCACCTGGCACAGCACCCAGCTCAGGGTGGGCACTGAGTCTGTGCCCAGAGTGTGGCTGCCCTGCAGCACAACCCGTGAGGGCAGGCGTGGGACTCTGGCAGTCTGTGGAGGAGGGGGCTTTTCTCTGAATGAGGCTCCGGACCCATCCAGCCTTGTGTGCCCCGGCCCCAAGAGGGACGGAACTCCCTGACACTTAGCTGGTGTCTGAAGCTGTAGCCAACCTGGGAGGTCACCAGTGACATCTAGTGGTCATAGCAAGCTGCAGCCCCAAGAGGTTTTCTAGAAGGTGGGAGTCTGAGTTTTGTGTAGACTCTAGGCCAGGCTTCTGAGCTGCCTCCAGCCAGTTCCTGACTTCTCCAGGGCAGTAGGACATCTGCTCAGAGCAGGACCTAGGTTGTTGGGTGCATGGACCCAGGCCTGGAGAGATGCCGGGCCACCTACAGTCAGCGAGGGGAGGCTGGAATGACTCCTGTGGCCCTGTGCCACCTGCTGTCCTTCTGCTCCAGGCTCAGGCCCATCCACCTTAACTTCAGCTCCCTCAGACTTGGGGGGGGGGGCTTTGGGGTCCCCTTGGAACAGCCAAGACCCACTTTGGTACAGCTGTTGAGACAGCCAGGGCCAGCCAGTGGACGAGAAGTGGGTATTGGGCCTCATTTATCCACATAGCACCTACTGTGTGCCAGGCACTGTGGATGGCAGCTGGGGTAGGAGCCACCCAAGGAGCTGCCTGTCCTATCCTGGACTAGACCCGACAGCACACAGCAGCCCTGAGAAACCCCTCCTCAAAGGGGCAGCTACGGGAGGCAGCGCAGGCTGACTGGGGGGTTTCAAGCAGCATGGTGGTGGGCCTAACGGCAGCCCTGACTGGTTAATCAGCAGTCTCTCCTCCAGGGTCCTGCAGAGTGCCCACATGGCATGGATGCTCAGTAAATGCTGGTGAATGGTGGGGTTGGCATGGGATGGGGGAGGCAGGGGTGCCACAGGTTCAGGCTCTCAACCCCTCTGTCAATGAACAGCTTCCTGGACTCCACTTTCTCTGCCAAAGTTTTCCCGTGAAGTTTTTCTAGACTGTCAGAAAGGGGAGGAAGGACACAGTTCTCAGCAGGAGACCTACAGACACATTGTGCATTTTTTTCCCAGTAATGATTCTTTCCTTCCCCATCTTTCCTTTCCCGGCACAGTGTCCTTTTATAACTTCTTCCTCTGCCTGGTGTGCTGCTCCTCTGCTCTGCACCTTCTCACCTCTTCCCTTCCCTTCGCTCCCTCTGGACTCCTCACCTTTCTAAGTGTCTCCTGTGCTGTCTTCCTGTTCTCCGTCCCCCTCCCCTGTCTACTGTTTCTGTCACTCTGTCTGTCTTCCGCTCACTTTGTCTCCACCAGTTTCTCTCCCAGTGTCCCTCCATTTCTCCGCAGCCTCCCCTGGAAGGCCAGCCTGGTGTTATTAAAGTGCAATAATGTGAAAACTTGCCCAGGGTGTGAGGTGGGCAGAGGTATAATGGGTCTTTCTGACGAGCCTTTCATGCAGCCCCGGGAGTGGTCACAGACTCCCCACAGCCTGGAACCCAGCTGTCAGCAAGCATTTCTTGGCTCCTTGGCTGGCCAGGTCTGCAGAGGGCTGCTTTGCCTGCCTACCTGTGCAAGCAGAGCTCACCCCGGCTCAGGGGGATCACACTTTGGGCATGTTTCTCAGTGCCATGGGTCTTCCCTGACAGTTGGGGTGACAGAGCTCACATTTACAAGTTTATATAAATACACACTGAGTGTCTTTATGGGTCAGACACTCTGCTAGGTCCTGGGGACATGACCTGCCTCTTTTGGCCCTCACAGCAACCCTGCAAGGGAGGTTTGGCAGTGACCACGCTGCCATTAGATGGAGGAGGCAAATGAGACTCGAGGAGCAAGCTTGCTCAAGGCAGGCCCTAGGCTGGCAGCTGGACACCTGGCTCCAATTCTATGGAGTTCACACCCTCGATGTACCCACGTCCAGTCAGCCCCCAGTAGCAATGCCCAGAGCAGCAGGCAGCTAAGTGTTCACAGACCTGTCCCAAAACACCCTCCCATCACACCTCCTCTCTTCCCCTGGCCCCCGCCCAACACTGTGCTTGTTTCCATGACACGGTTGCATTTGCAGTTGTTTTAGAGAGGGGTCTGAGCCCACTACAGTCCAGCATTCTCTCTGCACACATTCTCTCCTTCCCCCCAAGTCACAAAGCCCACTCCTTCCCGCTAACCATCCCTCTAATTATGGCAATCATTGTCTGATTGCATAGGCTGATTATACAATTACGTTTTCTCATGCTAATTCTATAATTAAAGTGAGCAATAATAACATAGGGAAAATCATGAAATTTCCAAGCTCCAAATATGATTTGAGGGCCCAGCCAGGTTCCCTGACTGTTCCCCTTGGAGAGAGCAATGTGAGCTTCAGGCACAGAGGCAGGGGACAGGTGGTGACCATCTCTCTCCGCTTCCTGGGACACCCCTAATTCCAAAGCATCTGTCCTCATGGTCCATTAGGACACTGGGACTCTCTCAACCAGGAAACCTTATTTGGGAAGTGTGACCGAGCAGCTCTGGCCCTCAGTGTCACAGGGGAAGCTGCCTGCACGTGGCCACTGGCCTTGGAGAGACAAAACCTGAGCTGTGGCTCTCACATGCTTCTAGAAACCCAACATGTCTTCCCCAGGGGCTGCCGGTGTCCTGGTCAGACAAGCCTGAGGAGGGGAGACTGGAGACAGGTGGCTGGTTCCCATCTTCCTCCATGCTCAGGACTCCGGCCGCTTTCCTCCAAAGTTCCACAGCTTGGGAGAGATGGCAGATTTCTCACTTCATGTCACCTTCCTTTCATCTCCTGCTGAAGATGACTCAAACCTCCATTCCCCAGGAAGCCTTCCTGGGTGCCTCCCATGGTATGTTCCTTAATCCTGTTCATCCCACCGTTTGTCCCCCACAGGGTCCTTCCATCCAGAGGCTGGGAGCTCCCAGATGGCAGCGGGTAAACCTCGTCCATCCTCTGCTCCCTGTGCTGCCTCTGCACAGACGCCTTGCCATCATGGAGTCCACGGGACCCCTACACACTGTATGCACATCCGCAAATTCTATCTTATTTCAAATGCACCGAGGGAGTTGGCTATTTAAAGAATACTATGGAAGATCCTTTGGTAAAGACTGGGATCATTTTGATTTATTTTGAATGTAGTTTTGGATTTTCATCTCTCTAAGGGAGAAAGGGAGGCGTGAGGGAGAAGCTGTAGGCAGGTTTATATCTTTCCACAGCCTGCACCCACCTGCGTGGCTCAGCACGTCTAGATTTTATCTTCATTCAACAGACATAGCTTTGAGGCCTTCTATGTACCAGGTTCTCTGTGTGGGAGGTAGGGCTACAAAGATGGATGAGACCCACTTTCTGCCTCTGAGAGTCAGTGAGGGAGACACAGATGTGTGCTAGGTGCATCCACATAGGGATGTTCAGGGGGACTTACGTTTGCATAAGTTACGGAGGTGGGATGACCTCCACCTAGGACTGGGGAAAGCAGGGGAGTCTTCACGGAAGAGGTGGTCTTTAAGCAGCGTTTTGAAGGATGAGTGGAAGAGTTAAATAGGACAAGTAAGTAGAGGAAATGGCAGGTCGGTGTGGCTGGAGTGGAGGACGCAAGAAAGGCTGGGAGAAGCAGGACCAGGCCAGGTTGCCCTTGGAGGCCAGGCCAAGGAGCTGGTTTTGATTCCAAAAGCAGAGGATGAAAGTGGGTGATGTCACTCAAAGGAGTGATTTGACCTCCATTTGATTTAGGAAGTCCCCTTTGGCTGTGGCAGGAGTGGACATGAGGGGGTGGGGCTGGAAGGAGAAGGTGAACCTTGAGTCCTGAACCACAGATAAGGGGGCTGTGGATTTTGGGGAATGGAACTAACAAGAGGGCTCGTTTGATAGGGGAGAGGCGAGGAGAGGATCAGGGAGGTGGGGAAGGCACAGATGGATTGCGCAGCACACGGGTAGGTGGGAAAACGGACAAGATGTCAGGGCATTCCTGAAATGTGAGCAGTTGCTCTCTGGACTAGATTTGGGTCACCTGCCCAGAGTGAGGACATGGGGGTGGGAGAGGGGAGGGCCAGCTAAGTATGTGGTGTCCGTGGGTGTTTTCTTCCACTGTCCGAGGCTGCCAGGGCCAGAAGAGAGGGGTGGAGGTGGGAGTGACCCCAGGTGGGGGATCAGGGTCTGTTACCATGGACTGGCAATGTCTGGAAAGTCCAGGGATGTTGGCAACAGTATCATTCAAGTGTAGTCCAGGCCGGAGGGGAAAGAAGGAAGGTGGGGAGGGAGATGAGAGGAGAGGTGGTTGCTGGCTGAGCACAGAAAGCTGGGGAGAGGTGAGAGGATCCCTGACAAAATCACCCCACCAGCTGTGGGACTTCGGCCAGGTCTTCTCCATGCTCACTCGTTTTTTTTTTTTTTAGCTGAGCCATCCTGCTACCTGTTGGCAGCTCAGCAGCTGCTCAGCTCAGGCTGGACTCGAACCGCTGTTGCTCAGAGCTCAAACTCTTGAGCGAGCTCTTAACCAACTGAGCCACTCGGCCGGCCCTTCGTTTTTAAATGANCTGTTGCTCAGAGCTCAAACTCTTGAGCGAGCTCTTAACCAACTGAGCCACTCGGCCGGCCCTTCGTTTTTAAATGAGACAATACCTTCCTCAAAGGTTACATGTGTCAGCATTTATAAAGGGAGATCGTCAACAAGTTGAACCAACAACTGCCTGTGCAATCGAAGTTGCTTACACGGTGGCGTCCCCATACATGTTCCTTTCCTCATTCACCCTGGCACACACAGGGCACTGAACAGAGGTTTCAGGAGGCAGGACATGGGGATGGGGAAGACACGAGCTGTACCGCCTGCTTGCTGGATGATTAAACGAGCCTCATTGTAGAGAAAATGACAGTATCTACCTCAGAGGTCGCAAGAACTGAACAAGGCAATGTGGAGAAGTGGTGGCCCAGCCCTGACCCCTCAGCAGTCACGTTCCTTAAAACCTGATGGCCTCTTACTGCTCGCTTTTGCGAACTCCTGCGCAAGGGTAGCCTTTGTTCACAGAAGCCTGCTCTGCACACGGACGGACCACAGGGGCCAAGGAGTCAGTACCCCACTAACCAAAGGCAGGACAGGCGCCCACAGATCCAGCTTCCTTGCCTCCCTGCGGCCATTCAGAGTGCCCAGCAGGAAGGAAGGCTCCCAGTGACCCTCAAAGGCAACCTGCTCATTAGTGCAGTTGGGCTTCCCTCCTTTCCTTGTCTCATTTCCTCATCCCCCACTGGTGCTTTCTGGGGTTATCTCCCAACTAACTACAACTAAATCTGTGCACTCAAATCTCTGCCTCAGGGTCTGCTTCTTGGACACCCAATCCATGAGAGTGTGTAAGTGTGTGAAGAAGGACACTTGATAAATGTTAGCCGGCTCACTAGATGGAAAGTTTCATGAGGACAGAAAGTATCCATTGTGATACGACCTCCTCAAGGACGGGTCCTGGCAGAGCTGCTGAACTCATCAACACAGACGTGGTTCCTTCGGCCACCCTGTCCTTTTGGGTCCTCCCATGTTCAATCTCCCTCTCCTTTCTCCCCATCCTCTGTTTTCTTTCCTAACCCCCCCCCTTTTCTTCTCTTCCACCCTCCTTCCTCCTTCCACAGAGGAAGGAGCTCTGTGCCCCAAATGTCCCTCTAACTTCCCTAAGGTTAGAGCCCCGCAGCATTGTGACATCACTGTGCACAACCAATGGCTGCCCTCCTGGACCTCCTGGGGCCACCACCCTCCACTGACAGGGAGAAGCCACCTCCTGCAGGTCCCTTAACCCTCAGGGCAGCCGCCGGAGCATGGATCCCTCCTGAATCCACTCTTGGCTTCCATGTTCCTCACGGTCAAGCTGCTCCTGGGCCGGAGATGCAGCCTGAACGTGTCTGGGCAGGAGAGCGTGGCCATGCTGAAGAAGCTGGTGTCGAAGCCACTGCAGGTGCCTGCGGAGCAGCAGCACCTGCTGTTCCGTGGCCAGCTTCTGGCTGATGACAAGTGTCTGTCAGACTACTGCATCGGGCCCAATGCCTCCATCAGTGTTATCATGCAGCCCCTGGAGAAGACGGCGCCTGAGGAGGCCCTCCAGCCCCAGCCCCAGCCCCTGTGGCACCAGCTGGCCCGGGTCCTCGCCAAACACTTTGGGCCCCAGGACGCCAAGGCCGTGCTTTGGCTGCTGAGGCAGGAGCACGAGGAGCGCCTGCAGAGGATAAGCCTGGAGCACCTGGAGCAGCTGGCACGGACCTTCCTGGCGGAGGAGGCTGCAGAGGACAAGGAGCCTGAGGCTGTGGCCTCGGGGGCCCCCAGACGAGGACAAAGCTGATCAGTAAACCGGCTGTCCTACTTATTTGCATGCCCAAATTTGCCCAGCCTTGTCTTTAAGTGTTTCCTGGTTGACTCCCCAATAGCTGGTGTAGATGCATCCTCACTCCTTTTTGCTACTTCTAAGCAGCTGGGGGGATTTTGGACCCCTCTGTCATCTCTTGGGCCTGTGGTTTCCCCTCTGAAACACAGAATGATTCCACCCCATCATCATCTCCTAGAAGGAGTTCTGATCACCCCATGGGCAGCCCAAGAGGGTGGTCAAAGGCTGCCTCCCCCTCATAGGCTGGGCACCACCTCCTGGGTCAGGCAGTTTGCCCAGACATGCCCAGCAACCCCCTGGGCTCTAGCCAACCTCTATGGTTCTAGACAGACCCTCTTTTTTCTTTGAAACAGAAAGATAACGTGAATTCTCTTTCCTCCATCCTCAGGCCAGGGTACCTACCTCCAGACCCCAACAGCTGAGAGAAGGGGAATGTGGTTAGCTGCACCTACCCTTCTGGGTGAGGCTTTCCCTGCTGTCTGCCTGCTTATGACTCCACAGCTTAAAGACAGAGACAGCAGAAGTAGGAGTGGGGAGGGCTGGCCGAGTGGCTCAGTTGGTTAAGAGCTC
>NW_017731931.1:364763-369311 GCF_001890085.2 Hipposideros armiger
TTGTGTCTTCTTTCTCTTGTATTTACCCAGGCTCACACAGTTGGCAGGTGTGGGCAGGGACCCAGAACCCACTACCTTTGGCTATGTTCCCACCTGCCCACATGTGCGATACTGACCCGTAAGCATCGACCCATCCCAGGGCTCAGGTACAGTGGGAAACGGCCTCATTGTACTCATGCACCCTTCTGCTGATATAAACCTCAAAACAGATACACACTCAGAGAAAGGGCACAGACAGCCGCCCACACAAGGCTGCCACAATTAGCCTTGCTCACAGATGGGCATAGTGCCAGGGAGGTGGGACTGTCCTGGCAGGCGCATATGCAATGTCGGCCACGGCGCCAAGGTGCCACAGTGGCCAGCACTTTGGGTGCTGGGTCCCTGTACTTCCTCTCTCGGCTCTGCACTTCCTCTCACTAGCTGGGCTGGCCCCAGGCACCCTCATTCTCTTGGCTCAGCTTCTGCAGTTCCTCCTGGCTCCTCCCCAGGGGGCTGCTTGGCTCCACTGGGCTCCAGAGCTGTAAATCCCCCCCTGGAAAAGACTGTAACCTGAGGAGCCAGCAGGAAGCCCCAGCCCCCAGGATGGCTCCTACCTACCTGCCCTCCGCTCCCTCCAACAGCATTTCCCATCACAGTGATTTAAGGGCTCCCTGGCAGCCTTTAGCGGCTCCCTCTGCCCTTGTGGAAGGGTGATAAATCTGAGGTAACTACTGTCTGCTGGCTGGCCATAAACCCATCACAGCACTGCAGTGGGGCCAGGTCTGCCTGCTGAGGCCCGGCAGAATTGGCCTTGTCAGCCAGCCGCCCTTGGAGAAGTCCCAGGGCACCCGTGCCTGGGACGTTATTTATAAGCCAGAGACCCCAGGATCACAGCCGCTGTCCATCAGAAAGGGCAGGGGAAGGCCCTCTGGTTGTTCATCTCAGGAGGACAACCTCAGGCCACTGATGTTGCTTAAACTTGAATGATAGCACGTTGAAGAAAGAAGGCCTTGGTCCTCTCAGGCTGTACCAGGCCCCTTCCACTTTATCTCCCTGACCAACTCCAAGTGCAACCCCCTTCTACACACACACACACACACACACACACACACACACACACACACACNCCACTTAACCAACGCGCCACTCGGCCGGCCCGGAGCTTGCATTCTTAACCAACTGAGCCACTCGGCCGGCCCCCAAGAGTGCGTGCTCTTAACAACAAGGTTGCTGGTTTGACTCCCACATGGGATGGTGGGCTGCATCCCCCCCCGCTCCCCGCAACTAGATTGAAAACCACGACGACTTGGAGCTGAGCTTGCATCCTCCACAACTAAGATTGAAGGACAACAACTTGACTTGGAGCTGATGGGTCCTGGAAAAACACAATGTTCTCCTCCCCAATTCCCCAACACTGTGCCCTTCCCCAATTCCCCAATAAAATCTTTAAAAAACAACAAAAAACAACCACCAAAAAAACTGGAGTCTAGCCTATGTGACCAAATGCCCAGACACCGGCCACCACCTTACGGGCCCTGGGCTTAGCATGGAGAGGCCAGTCTCTGCAGACAAGATTGCCAAGCCCTTTTCACCGTTCTTGGTGTGTCAGGGCTGAGGAGCTCCCCACTCTGTGTACGAGGGGAGCAGGGAGCTCATTGATAGCCTGGTCTCCCATAAGGCCCCTAAAGTGCTATTCCTGGGTGATGGAGACAGAGAAAAGGGGATGAAGACAACGTCTTAAAAGGAACAAGCAGGGGCCACTTCCCTGGGAAACATTCTGTCCTTGGCCTGCGGGGCCCTGTGTCTGATTCCAGTCCTAGCTCAGCCATTGTCTTGTTGCATGACCTTAGTTCACCTGTCTGATGTTTATGGTTTTCACCTGTTAATTGGGGCTCATTATAATAGTGTCTACTTACCCCTAGGTGTTTGTGAGGGTTAGATGTGAACACTGTACAACTGAGGAATGTCTTCTAGGGGCAGGGTCAGTGGCAGAGGCAGGAGACGCTGGAAACCACCTCTGGCTTAGGGAGCCTGCCGAGCAGCAGTTGTTCCCCCACCCAGAGCGAGAGACACCTTCACTTAGCTAATGACCATCTTTTTGCCCCGCCCCTGCCCCCCCCAGCCAAGAGGAGAGGAAAGTCAGGGGGCACCGAGGACTCAGCACAGAGTGGCTGCAGCCAGCACCTGCAGGTTGGGGGTGGGGTGCCTCAACCAGTCCCCTGGGTTCCTGAACGGGTCCTGGTCCGGCTCCTCCTGCTCCCAGGCCCTTGGTCCTCCAAAGGAGAGGCCCCTGCTGGTTCTGTGCACCTATTGGTGCTGGGGCTGTGCCATTTGCAAGGGGTATGAGCCTATTATCTTTACATTAGGGGAACTAATAGCCTATTTCCCAGGAAATCTGCGAGCGATAAAAACAAGTGAGCCGTTTTATTTCTTTTGCCAAGAGAAGCTGGCATGAAGGACAGGGGAGCCTTTATTTTCTCTCTAGTTAGTGGAAGTGTCAGGGCCACTGAGAGCAGCCACCTCCACTGTGTTTGTCACCAGCACTGCAGGGGAAGAGGAACTCCAGTCCCAAACTGGGAGGAAGGAAAATTGTCCTGCCTGTCTGTGCCCATGCTTGCCTCCCGCCACTGAGTCCACCCTTCCAAGGGCCCCCTGCTCCCAATCCTCCTCACAAAAACTGGGCACAGGAGAGAACATACTAGCACTTGGAACTTAACGAGAACTTGTTCGTCACCTCTCCTAGGAATCGTTTTACTCAATGCCACATTTCCCCTGCGGGGTGACAGGCTTTGTCCCCTAATGGATGAACTTGAAGGTGGGGGTATTTTGGGAGGCTGGGGGCAGAGCTGCACCTCACGCTCTAAGGATGGGTGAGAACCCTATTCTGTGTGGGGAATCCCAGCTTTTGGGCTGCCTGCCATGGAGATCCTTCCTTGTGCCCAGTTTCACCTTATGTCGAAGGTGAATTGAAACCTGTGCCAGCAAACCAGCTGAAGGCGCCCTTCTCTGCCGTCCCACTTGAGGCTGGAATGGGGAAAGCACTCTTATGAAACTGCAGCCTGGGGCATGTAGCTCTGCCACTTCCCCACAGCACCTGTCTCCTACCAGGAAAGGGCACACAGGTCCTTACAGGTAACAACTGTGCTCAAGCAGGAGGCGCCTCAGGACAGCCGCCACGTCCAGGTTTCCGGCTTTGTGTTCCCATCCACAGAGAAATCTGGCTGCTTCTCCTAACTCCGTCCTGCATCACCTGCCCACCATCACCCTGGGTCCCCTGGTTCCTGGCAAAATAGTCTTTCTGATAGAAACAGGCACAGCTCCCTGGTTTGTGGGCTATTTTATCAACGCTTTATTCTTTGATCAATAAATATTGATAATGGTCATACTATGTGCCAGGCTTTGTGCCAGGGACTTAGGTTGGTAGACAAGGAGCCTGTCCCACTGAGAAGGTTGTTTGGAGAGAAGTGCGCCCCCTGCTGTCCCTGACTGCATGGTGCAGCGGAGGGGCTGAGGAAACCCCTAAGGTCCTGCCACAGTCTAAACTTGAGATGTGCTGTGTTGGTAGGTAGCAATGTTGCTTTTGCACAGAGTCCTAAATGACGAGGCCGGGAGTGGTCTGTCAGGATGAAAATTTTTGCATATATTCAAGAATGAAACAGCTTACAGTGTTTCAGGGACTCCGGACATCCTAGATGCCCGGTTCTATTAGAGTCACAGGTCCTGTCCACATTCAGAATGAGGGGATATCACAAAGGCCCAGACACGAGGGGGTCTGAACATCACAGCAGGTGCTGACTGTGTCATATATTTTGTATGTATGAATGAAATCATTGGTAATTAGCCAACTAAAGTGCTAGGTTCAGCCCAGGAGTTGTGGGAGCACAGATGGGGAGTGGTCTCTACAGCTGAGTCTCAGGAAACCTTCAAGGAGGAGGTGGTATTTGAGCCCATGAAGGATGGAAAATGACGGCAGTTGAAGGGCACCCGAAGGACTTTTCCTGACACCCAGGGCTCCACATGTCACACCTGGAGAACTGTCACTGCTCAGCACACCTGACTTCTGACCTTGCTGGGCGTCTCATGACACCCAGAGACACATGGACACACAGACACACCCCTCACACCTGTAGGGTGGGGGCTCCAGTGACAGAGCCAGGTTTGCAGAGGGAGCTTTCGGCTCTGTGCCACCTGCAGGGTGTGGGCCCAGACCTTGCCTTTCAGGGTTCAGGTTGCCGGAACCTGCTGACCCACCTGGCCCAGGTGTCTCGGCCAGAAGAGCCCATGTAGCAAATTTAAGGAGAGAAAGGAAGACCCCAGAGCCCAGGAACTGTGAGTGCTGTAGGAAGAGGTGGCCTGGCCGACTTTGCTATGCTCAAATGATGCCCCATGTCTCCAGGACAGGGGTGTTCATAGGACACATAGGGACATGGAGAGGGACCTGTGGTGCACACATTTGTGTCCTGGGTGGCGGTTGGGCTTTGCACGGGTGCCTGCATGTGCATTCAGCCCACGTCTATCTAAGGACAGAGACCCTTTCTCTGTGTGAACTCTCCCAGGTGTGCTGGCCTT
>NW_017731931.1:372011-385105 GCF_001890085.2 Hipposideros armiger
TCCCCATTAACCAATCAAATACTAATCTAGGTGCTGCTGTAAAGGGATTTTACACATGTGATTAAAGTTCCTAAGCAAATGACTTGAAAGTACGAAGATGATGCTCAACCAGTTGGAAGCCTGTGAAGGGAAGGCTTAGGCCTTCCTGGGAGGGACTCAGGCCTGTGGCCAGCAACTTGAGCTTTTGCCTGTGTGTTTCAGTTTGCCCACGATTTTTCCTTCCTGCCTGCCTGCCCCACGGACCTCGGATCTGCTTAGCCAGCACCCCCACACTCACGGAAGCCGACTCCTTGTACTAAACCCATGCAATCTCCTACTGTCTGCTTCTTTGGTTGAACTCTGCCTGATAGAGCTGGCTTCTGCTAGAACACAGTGCAGCAGGAGGCATCGTGATCAAGTGGAGAGGTGCATTCAGTGGGAGAGGCCCCATGGGAGCCCCTGAAGTAGCACCAGACACATGGAGGCATAGTAGGGTGAGCTCTGCCTCTGTCTGCGTTTCTGCAGCGTTTGTGGAACTCCTGCCGTTTTCTGGCTCAGCAGTAAACACAGGTCCCATCACATTTAAACAGTGGGCGAGACAGGCATGGTTATCCCCACTTTTTAGAGACTCAGAGAACTTAAGTGACTGATCAGGCAGCCGATAAATGGCAGACCAAAACTTGGCTGACCCAGCCCCCAGCTGCACTTCCTGTGTGCTAACTGCCTTTGTAACTATTTAGCGCCTGTGTGTCAGGTGCATCTCCCCTATGCCAGGCACCAGTGCTGGGCTGGGGACCCAATAGTGAGCAGTCAGGTCCTTCCCCCACCCTCATGGAGCTCTGAGTCCAGGGACCCTCTCTGGAGTATACGGCTGGGTAAGGGCTCATGCTGGACCTTCAGGAAGCTTCCGGTTGGAGTTGGCTTTCCTGGCCGGACCTGGGTGTTCTGAGCAATACCCAGGCTCACAGCCTCCAGGAGCTGCAGCAGAGGAAGGTGCTCCGGGCCTGCAGGAAGAGTGGAGCACTCTCAGGGGACCAGCCGAAAGCCTGGTGGCAGTCCGCAGGGAACCTTGTTTGGTTATATTCCATGAATGTGAGCCAAGCCCTCCTCTGGCTGGGCTGAGCTGAACCCTGATGGTTGCGGAGATGAGCAAGGCTCCTCTTTGCCTGGGAGGAGCCCTGCAGGAGGCAGACGTGTCTGTGACACCCTAAGGTGCAGTGTGAGGAGGCTCCTCTGTGGAGAAGCTCAGAGGAGAGAGCAGTTTCCGGTGGAGGGGTCATGGTACTGGGGTGGGGAGTGGGGTGGGGGGATTCAGAGGGTGGACAGCATCGGAGCTGGGGGTTAGAAAGATCGGCTGGAGGGGCAGACCAGAAGAGCGAACGAGACACAGTGATGGAAGTGTGTAGAAGGTAAGAATCTCAATCTTCAACTCAGGGCTGAGATTAATCAAACTTTCTCTGTTTTCTAAAACAGCTTAAATTCTCATTTGTCTCTATTGCCACAAAGTGGTAAAAATTTAATCTTGGTCACCTGGGGGGGGAGACCCCTATCACTTTCTTTACTTCTTGGGAGCTTACGGAGGTCCAAGAAGTGAGGGTGGGGGGAGTGAGACGGCAAGGACAGGGATGGGGGCAGGGTCATCTGCCTTTGACATCGCTGGCCCTGAAAGCCCTGCTGGTTACCTCAGAAAGCCCAGTTCCCATGGCTGGCCCTCAAAGCCTGGGGCTCCTCTGCGCCTTTCACACCAGCCTGAGGGGGCTGCTTGGATGTCTGAGAGTGGCAGGAAGTCTGGTCTCTGAGAACCATGTGCTCCAGAGGACTCCAGGGCCCTCCCTGAAATGGACTGCCTATGGAGTAGGCACCAGGTTACCCAACAGCTCTGCACCTCAGTATTTCCTGTATTAAAGGGGCAACCAGTTAGTACTTGTGGGGGTGAATAGACAAAATGAGATGGTAGGGCAGGCTCCCCAGGACAGCAGGGACTTCGACCCCACAGGGAGGATTGGTCCTGGCTCTGTGGGCTCCCTGGGTGTGGTTTCAGACGTCCTGTTCCCACCACACTGTGGCTTAGCTAGAGTCACCCTGGGCAGGAGCGGAAGTGGGGGAGAGGAGCTGGACCCCCCCCCTAGTGCTCCCTTGGTGCCCATCTGTTCTCAGGGCACTGGCTGCTCTTAGGAGTGTGTGTAGGGGGGAGAGGGTGTTGCACGTGCCCTTAATGGGGTATTGGGGACCTCTAGACTGCTCAGCAGGCACTCTAGAGGCTTGCAGTTGCCAGCCCTGCTGTCGAGAGACGTTAAAGAACTGGAGTTTATGTCTCTTTCCCCATGCTCCATGCTCCTAAGCTGGAAGAGTAGCTCATTTTTCACGGTGCCGCATGACTTTTCAGACTGTATTTTCAGCCTCGGTTTGACGTCAGTCTCTCGCTGGGTCCCTAGGGATAGGCTTTGTACATTTCCAGGCCATCAGAGCGGAGCCTCTCCATCCCCTTGAGCCTCTCTCCTTGTCCCTGCTGCCACCTCTGGCAGCTCCCTGGGCAACAGTGGGCGGGGCTCCTTAGGACACCCGTGGATATGGAAGCGGGAAAGGGTGGTCAGCAGGAGAGAAGGCCAGGCCAGCTGGTCCTGTGGTGTGGGCTGTCCTATGCGGCGTGAGTGTGAGGGTGGCTGTGGGGGCTGCAAGGGGGTGGGAGGAGTCAGCCAGGCTGGTTGAGATGGGAGGCAGCACGCTGTCTCTAGGCTGCTCCTTTGCAGACATTCCATGGACTGGGCTCTGTCCACTGTCTCAATAGAGGGAAGGAATATAAGGAAATGGGAGGACAGAGAAGGGGAAGAGGAAGATGGAGGAGGATGGAAGGTGTGAGGGAATAGCGGCAGAGGCGGAAGAACAGAATAATAGCACAATCACAAATTACATTTGTACGGTCCATTGTTTTCCCATTTATTTACCTCCTTTAATCCTCAGAACGACTCTGCTGTGGATATTGTTCACAGATGGAGAAAAACTGTTGCAGAGAGACTGTTCTTGGCTCACAGTACCTAAAATTTAGCCCAGCCCAGCTCTGCTCTCAGCTTTTTGTTTTTCAGAGTTGAAGGGGCAAGATTTGCTCTCAGAGTTGAGCGCATAGGAACACCTGAAACTTCATCAAACAGTAGCCCCACAATATTGACCAGGACTTGTGTTTGGGGGTATCTCCATCCTGATCCTATCTTTGAACTTAGACAAGGGTGTCGTCTGTGCCAGTCACCCCAGATACAAGTGAAGACACTTCAGTTCCAGTTTCCACCCTAGCACCTACCACCTGTGCGACTCCAGCATAGTCATTTAACCTCTCTGGGCCTTGATTTCCTCTTCGTCTTGTACCTGGTAAGTTTAGCATGGAGAGAACGTATCTCGTCTCTGCACACTGGGGGCCCAGACACCCAAAGGCTCTCTCTGGTTAACACTGCCCTCAGCCCTCCCAAACCAGAACGCTTCGAGTCTTCCTTTACCCCTCTCTCACCCTTATCCCACATCCAGCAACCGCCACGCCATTGATTGTGCCTCCTAAATGCTTCCAGAGTCGCTGTACATCTGCCTGATGTTTGGCAGAAGCTGAAGAAGTGTTGGTTCTTTTTCTTATGAGCCCTTCTTCCTGCTTTGAAAAGTATCAAGTGATCTGAAAATGTGAATTGAATACAGTGTGATTTCTGAGCCTCCTTTCTTACTTCTCTATTAATTACAGTATCCCAAATCCTAGCCCAAGGGCTTCCAAACAGCTTCTAACTGTCACCCAGTTCCCACTGCATGGCCTGGGATCAGGCTGTCATGGCCCCCAGGGGTATGTTGCAGTGGTTGGGCATGTGGTCTTTGGACTCCAGTCCCAGTTCTGCCACTAACTAGCTGTGTGACCTCGACAAGTTATTTAACCTCTTGGTGCTGCAGTCTCCTCACCTGTGAAATGGGAATGGTACTAGATATCACACCTTGTTATGTATGAGAATTACATGAATTTGTATACACAAAATGCTTAGCACAGTGCCTGGCAAAAAACAGGCATTTGACAAACATTAACTTTTCTAACTTTTGCCTGGAATATAATAATAACCTCCTAAATGGTCTTTGCTTCCTGTTTTGTCCCCTCCAATACATTCTCCACTCAGTGGCCAAAGGGCTTTCTCTATCCCTTCCATATAGGGTTGCCAGATAAAATACAGTATGCCCAGTTCCAATTTAGCTACATGTCTGGTATTTTTTATTTGCTAAATCTGGCAGCTCCACTCCCATGCTTAAAAATTTCCCCTGGTTCTCCATTAGCTTTAAAACATATAAAACCTAAGCTCTTAAACATGACATTCAAGTTCTGTGACTCCCACTCCTGACCTCTCTGTTTAATCTCTCCCCTCCCTATTTCTTATCACCGCCAGTCCCTCATCTTATGCTCCAGCCATCTCCAACTGCCTTCTTGGAAACCCAGAGGATGAATCTTTGCATTTTGGAGCTAAGAAGAATCATTGGCCACATATTTACATGAGGAAATTGAGGCCCAGGGAGGTTAAAGACCTGCCCAAAGCCACACAGCAGTAAATGAAGCCCATATCTCCCAGGTCAGCATTCTGGCTAGGACCTTAAACCTTGGTTCTGAAACACTGACTGCCACACTCAGGCCAGAAGATGCTCTTGGAGCAACAAACGTTTTAGGTTTAAAATCCCTGACCTCGAAGGACCAGCGTGGGCTTCACTTAGGGTTTGGGGGATGCGGGAAGGCAGGATCTGCTAGCGCAGAACAGTTCTTGGGGGCCAGCCTCTGCAAGCTGTGATGGCTGAGAGGCTTTGAGGGGCCGAGAGATGACCTGGAAGTATTCAGGGCTCACGTAAGGAGCTCCTCAAGGTAAAAGGAAAGTGCTTCTGAGACTCAGGGCTGGGGAAGCAAGGCCCTGTTTCCAGCTCTGTTCTTGGGGTTTGGCCTGGAATGGAAATTCATTTCCCCCAGTCCAGCAGCTAAGAGTGAGGGCACGTTAGGCTGGGGATTCTCAAATATGCAGAATAACCTGGCTGGCCCACAGCTTGTGATGACCTCAAGGACAAACACAGAGTGGAGGCCATCATGATGGCAGTGGGGGACACCTTCCCTGCAGGGCTCCTGGGCAGGTCTCACCACTCTGCAGTCACCCCCACATCAAACTTGAAGTGGACCCAGCTCCCAGTTGGATCCTCAGGAGGCTTTGGCTCCGTTACAACCACTCGATGAAAATATCTCTGTTTAGTGCTGGAAACTTGGTCCCAGTAATTGACTTGTATCCTGTCCAAAGACTCTGTGCACATAACCAGAGCCCAGAGTGATGCATCATCTTTAGCAAAAAGATTTATCATGGAATCTGCAGCACCTTCCCATTTGTCTGAAGCAGAAACAGGAACAACTCTCTTTGCCAGGAGTCAGTCATCCTTTGTCTTTAAAGCAAACTCCTCCACGGTTGGAGGCTTTCTGGGCCCAGGCTGAGGCTGGTGGCCAGCTTCCTGGCCATGGTCCCAGACTCCCGCTGTCTCCCTCTCAACAGTCTCATCCACAGGCTGCAGGGAGTGAGGGGGAAAGTGGAGCACTGGGTGTTGCAGCCCTGAGTTCTAGAACCGACTGCTGCCAGCTGGTTTGTGACCTTGGGCAAGTCACTTCATACCTTCAGGCTTTTGCAGAATTCTCCATCTGTAAAATGGAACTTGTGATTCCTGCTTGAATGATCTTATAGCAGACGTGGAAGAGGCATCGTTCATCACCTACCTTGTAGAGAGGACCCTTGGAATCATGGTTGGTTGAATGGATCTGGGTCAACTCCCAACTCTGCCGCTTGGTTATGTCACACCGGGCAAGTTCCTTAACCTCTATAAGCTTTAGTTTTGGACAATGAGGATACTAAGAGTGTCTCCTTCGTAGTGTTGTTGTCGGGAAGACAATGAAAAGATCCACAGGAGCCCTTAGAATGGGGCTGGTACAGGTCTGTGCTCAGTTCTAGCAAACACTTTCATTATAAGCCCGTCTCCTGGTGGAGACAGGATGTCTGAGTGGTAACGTTGGTTGTTGTAAGATCAGCCCAGCCTCGCACTGAACTGCTCGCAGCTGTAGGTGAGGAAACAGAGGGTAAGGACTTACACAAAGTTACACAACTCATCAGTGGCAAAGGTGAGCTTTAAACCCATTTCTAGCTGACTCAAGGATCTGTGGCTTTTTTGCCACACCACACTGGCTTGTAATATTTTTGGAGAGAGCGAACGTGGTCAAGTAAGAGTATAATTAACATTGAGGATGCAGAAGCCTTGGAACCAGGTGAACTTGTGTTTATCCCACCAATGCCACCTTTTAGCTGTGTGACCACAGACAAGTCACTCACCTTCTCTGTCTCATGTATGTTAGGTTCTTAGTGCAGTAAATGGTGTTTCACAATGATCGTTCTTGTTGTCATTACTATTAACAGCAGGGTGTGCTGTGTGAAGGACAGCACTGTGGCCAACAGTAAGTCCTGGAAGATTCACCCCAGGACATCCTGTGGGCTGGAGGTGGTCAGGCAAGATGGCAGGAGGGAGTGGCATTGAACTGGGGCTTTGGGCTGGCCGAGTGGCGCGATGGTTAAGAACTGGCTTGGGACGCCAGAGGGCTCCGGTTCGGATCCCACATATGAGGGCCAGTGACACTGCCCTCCACAAATAAGATGCTGAACTACAGCTCAACCTGGAGCTGGGCTGCTGTGAGTTGCCGGCGACAGCGTAGGCTGCAGCCCCTGTGGCAGTGGGTTGCCATGGGCTACCGTGTGTAGCCAGCAGCCAGCGTGAGCGGCCAGCAGCTGCAGTGAGCGGCTGTCCAGAAGCCGGCGACTGATCTGCCTCGCCCAGGAAGAGCGCAATGATGGTGCTAACTTGGGCCAGTGAAGTGACGTCCTCCACAACTAGACTGAAGAACAAAACGACAGCAACTTGTCTGTTCCCTTTCCCCCAATTCCCCAGCACTGTTCCCATCCCCCCAATTCCCCAATAAAAAAAAAGGGGGCTTTGAAGGACAGGTGAGTGGAGCCAAGTGGGAGAAGCTTCTAGGCAGTCAGGATGGTGCACAGGAAGGTCCCATGTGGGACGATTCAGGGAATTCTGGAGCGAGTGACATGGAGGCTGGGAACCCACGAGGAAATGTACTTATTCATCTACCCACGGGGCCACTGCCTTTTAACATCACTTTCTGTGTGCCAGACACTTTGATATCATTGTCTCTAATTTTCACAACTGTAGGTAACATTATCCTCATTTACAGATCAGCAACTGAGGTCGAGAGAATCTCAATCAGCTCCCCAAGGTCACGCGAGTGAGGGATAGAATTGGGTCTGTCTCCAAAGCGGTGCTCTGTCTGCACCACCGAGCTAACACCAACTAGGGATGAGTGATTTTGTGCTTCCATGTAACGCCCTGGTTTATAGAAACAGATTGGGCACTGTCTCTGGACTCTAATAGCTGGCGGTCTTGGTAAACACACAGCCTGGGTGCTCAGCAGGTTGTAAAGCACAGAGGAAGTGTGACCTGCTCACGGGCCTGCACAGGCCGCCCTCATCAGACTAACTGTTCTCACCTTTGAGGTTGGGGATGGCTGTTAGGGCCAGTCCACAGTTGGTGGGGGAGGGGCAGCTGAGGCACTGTGTCCACAGCTCCACGGAGACTGCATAGGTGACAGATAAGGGAGACAGAGCACTGAGCCACTCCAGCTGCTACCAGCCTCCCGTATGGTGGGTTTTAAGCTCTGTGGATCCTGCAGGACACCTGTCCCAAGGCTAGGTGGTGACAGAGCCCACTGCTGATGTCTCTGTTTGTTCTGTCTCTTTTAGGAATATTTCAAGGCAGGAGTTTCTTTGTCTTCTCTGAATCTGTCTCCTCCGGGACTCTCCACTGCTGGCTGCTTGAGCCCATGTGATTGAACCATGTGAATCAGCTCTGTGGTAGGCTGCATCCTAGCCTAAGACTTGGCCAGCATTTCCCCCTCAGCCCACCTCAGTCAGAGCACTGTTCTCCTGCCCACACACCCAGGTCCTGGGCCACCACTCAATACCCCCGAGAATGCTCCTTCCCATCCATGTGTCAGGTTGGGCCCTCCTCTTCACCTCCTCCTGGAAGCCTGCCCTGACTTCTGTAGCCCACTTTATTTCTAGACTGAAACATTTCTGGAGCAGGATGTTAACTAGATTCACTTCTATTTGCTTATCCATGTGTACCGAAGCCCGGCAGCTCTGTGAGGGCAAGATGGGTCTTTTCCTACCTTTTCATCTCATCCCGCAATGCCAAGCAAGAAAGGGTGAAGGACTGGGTGATATTTGAAGGATTCAGCTGAAGGGGGGCAGATCTGGGGTGTTCTAATAAAAAAAGATTCCCATAGATTACCAAGATTTCTATAGATTACATCTGTCTTTGCTCGACAGCCCCTCTCTCCTCATTTATCGGCCAGAGGTGGGGGCCAAGGCCAGTCCTGGCACAGACTCACATGAGCTGTTTTCACCTGTCTCGGAGGCCCTATAACTCCAACCAAGTGGGATAAACTGGGAGCAAAGGTCCCCCAAGTCCCCCTCACCAGAGTCACACATCTCTGTGGCCCTTGCAGCCCACAGCCCAGAGCTGAGGCCAAATTAGGTGAAGAGGAGTCAGCTAATGTCACATACCATCATTCTTTCCCTAGTTTTGCAAATGACTTGCCATGTGACCTTGGACAAGTCACTCCACCTTTCTGCACCTCATTTTCTTCATCTGACAAGGGTAGTGGCTTAGAGGACTGTTAAGGTGCCTTCCAGCTCTGAACCTTTGCTTCTTTGACTTAAAGACAGGAATGTCCACAGCTTCTCAAATAAAAACGTCCCCCTCCTTACAGACAGCTTGGGGAATCAATTCTGCCAGAGCATCCTTGCAGGGAAGCTAGGGTTCTGCAGTCTCCTCCCAAGACGGGGCAATTTATCTTTATTCATTGTTCATCCCCATTCTCCCTCTCCTCCGCCCTCCCTCCAGCCCCCATCATCACCCCACCCCCAGTCCAGGATGCAGCAACTTGCGTTGAATGAGGAGCGGCTGGTCATGTGGTCTGGTAACCATGGCGACGGATCCCCGCAGACAAGGAGGTAGGCATCAAAGTCACATGAGAACCCCGGAAAACTGGCTGAGGTATTTATAGAAGCAGGTTGGTGCTTTTATGGAAATGGGTCTATATTTGACTCTGGTATGGAAAGCTCCATGCTGGCCCTGGGGCGAGGCAGGCTTTGCGTCTGAGTCTCCCTCCCGAATCCTGAGTCGGAGCACACAGCCCCCTCCCTCCCTCGTAGGCCCTGGCACGTACCCTTCCCCACCCCACTCCCAGCTGCTATTGCTCCTACAAGAGCTGATCCCCACCCCCTTCTGTTTACATTGAACAGGCTTCCTTCACTCTGGGAATTTGGGGCCCCAGGATGGGCAATTGGGGACACCCTCCTTCACCACTCCCCTAAGTACCAACAAGAGGAATGTTCTTGCTGCTCTCAGTAAATAGTAGAAGATACCGTGATGACGCAAAGCCTTTGGCGCTTCTTTCTTCCTTTGAAGTTTGGAAGTAGCTGCTAAAGGAAGGAAGTAATACATTCCAGCGCAAGACCTGGAAGGGTTCAGCCACCCAGCCCTTCATGTTCTGGAAAAGCAAGCTAATGCTAACGGTAGCTGTTATTTATTGAGCACTCACTGGATATATGTTATCTCGTTGAACCCTCACCACACCCGATAATATAGACACTGCAGTTATCCCCATTTTACAAATGAGGACAGGAGCTGGGAGTCAGAATAAGAACCTGTCTGTCTGATTCCACAGTCCTTGCAGAGTGTGTCTGCATGGAGGGATGGGAGGGGAGGTGGGGACCCAGGAGACAGAGGTGGAAAGGGGCAGTCCAGAGGAGCAAGGAGAAATGCATTTTGCTTTTTTAATGAATGGGTAAGAATTGCACATCGTCAAAGTAATGAAAAATTAAAACTAAAGTAAGTCCAATACCAAGTTTCCCTTCCCAGGGTCCTGCAGCCCCAGTCCCCTCTGCAGAGGAAGTGACTGTGGCGAGTTTCGGCTGTTACCTTTCTAGAGATCTCATATGCATATAGAAGCAGATATAGATATATTGAATCTACATGGTATAGGTATAAAACTCAAAAGGTATATGATGAGGGCCGGCCAAGTGGCGCGTTGGTTAAGAGTTGGCTTGGGACGCCAGCTCTAAGCAGCAAGGCCCCAGTTTGGATCCCACATGAGGGCCAGTGACGCTGCTCCCTCTACAGCTAAAATGGGAACAACAGCTCAACCTGGAGCTGGGCTGCCAGGGGTTGCCGGCAACGGTGTAGGCTGCAGCTGGTGAGAGTTGCCGTGAGCTGCTGCTGTCCAGTGGCCGGCAAGCGACTGCCTCTCCTGGGAAGAGCTCAATGATAGTACCAACATGGGCCAGTGAAGCGATGTCCTCCATAACTAGACTGAAGAACAAAAGGACAGCAACTTGTCTGTTCCCCTTCCCCGATTCCCCAACGCTGTTCCCCTCCCTCAACTCCCCAATAAAATCTTAAAAAAAAAGTATATGATAAAAAGTAAATCGTTTTTCCATACCTGCCCCCAGCCCCATAGTTCCTTGCCCTAGAGGCGAGCACTATTATCAGTTTCTTATGTATCATTCCAGAAATACTTTATGCCTCTACAAGTGCACAAATGGTCACACCCTCTCCACACCATTCTGCATCTTTTTTTCATTTAACAGTACATTTTGGAGATGTTTCCAAACCAGGAAAAAGAGAGCATACTTGTTCGTTTTAATGGCTGCAAAGAATTTCAGTGCATGGAGTACCATAAATTATTTAAACAATTTCTTGTTGATAGACATGTAAATTGTTTCCATTTTTAAAAATTACAAACACTGCTATAAGGAATATCTTTGAAGAATGTCTTTAAACAAACACATGTGCAAAATGAGTCTGTGCCTTTGATAAATATGGTTAATGGGCCATGGGTATGTGCTTTGTAATTTTGATAAATATGGTTTAATTATCTTCCACCAAGATAGTACAATTTAACTCCTATCCCATTAGCATCATGTGTTATTGATCTTTTTTTATCTATTTGCCAACCTAATAGGTAAAAAATTGTATCTCATTTTTCAATTTGCTTTTCTCCATTATGAATGAAATTGAGTATCTTTTTATATGTGTAAGAACTGCTTATATTTTATTTTCTATGAACTTTCTATTCATATCCTTCTCTCTTTTTCTTAGTGATTTTTAGAAGCTCTTTGTATATTAAAGAAATACCTCCCCCACTTTTTAAGCAGTCACTGAACAGATATCTTTAAACACCTATCATATGGCAGGACTGTTCTAGGTGTTGAGCATATAGCGCTAGACTAGTTGGGGAGCAGACAACAAGCAGATAAGCAGGAAAGTGAATTGAGTGCCAGATGGTGAGAAGTGATTTCGAGAACAAAAAAGCAGAAGGTCAAAGGGAGTGCCTATGATTATATCATGCTTAGGTCTTCTCCACCCAACATTATAATGATATTCCTCATGTTTTTAAAGTACTTTTATGGTTTCATTTAAAAAAATTAGACTTATCAAAGGACAAACTTCTGACTTTGGTGATCTTCACTATTGTATGTTTTCTTTCCTATTTCATTAGTTTCTACATTGTCTTTATCATATCCTTCCTTCTGTTTACTCTGGGTCTATTTTCCTAAGTTCTTGAGGTGATTGCTTGGTTCATTGATTTTCAATCTTTCTTCTTTTCTAATACATCTACTTAAGGCTATAAATATCCCTCTAAATACTGCTTTTGATGCATTCCTATGGCTTATTTTTGTACATTTATTACTCTTGATATATATATAATATTGATATATATATATACAATATTGGCATAAGGAAAGTATTAAAAATTACTTCTTTTCGAATGGGCAAACAAATACCATTTGTTTAAAAATTCTCTCCCCCTCCATTCACTTGAAATTCTCTCCCCCTCCATTCATTTTCTGAATGACTGGATCTGGGTTTTGTGTACTGCCTCACGCATTTCTCATGACTAGGCCCATACTGATTTAAGCTTGTAACTTTATAATATGCTTTACTGCCTGGTGGGCTAATTCACCACACCACGCCCATTACTCCCCCTCCTAATTTCCCTGACTATTCTTGTTTCTTTTTCCATATAAACCTTAGAATCAGCTTGTCTGATTAAAAACAACAACAAAAACCCCCACCAAACTAACACTTTTTCGCTATTTTCATTGAGTCATTTTCAAACTATGCATTAATTTAGAGAGATTTAACATGTTTATTATGTTTTCTCTTCCAATCTAAGAACTTGTCTTTTCTTATGTTCAGACCTCTTTTGGGATCTCTCAGTGGCATTCAGATGCTTTCTTTATGTAGATTTCCTACACATCTTTTAACATTTATTCCTAAGTACTTTCTTTTTTTGTTTGTGTTATTGTAACTGAAGCATTTCTTAGATTTTTGCACAGGTTATTGTATATCTGAAGGTTATGATATTTTGTATGTTAATTTTGCATCCAATCATGTTACTGAATTATATTATCTTTTAAGTCTTTTTAGTTGTGAATTATTTTTCAAATGAAATGTTCAGCCTTTAAGGGGAGAATGCACATTACATTGAGAAAAACCCCAGGGTAGGTGGCTATTTCATAATTCAATAAGTTAATAAGTGTGAGATGCTTAGAGTAAAACTCAGCACATTTTATGAGCTACTGGTCATAGCAACAATGATAATACAGCTTTGAGTTAACACAGGATCTTATCTTATTTAATCCTGACCCCATGAGGTTAGAGAACAGATTAAGCTTTCCATTTCCCAAATAAAGCTCTGAAGGTCAGAGGTATTAAGTGATTGTGGAAGGTCACCTGGCAAGGTAGTGCTGGATCAGAACCTGAGTTTATCTGACTGTACATCGCACTGTCTCAGTAAAAAAGAACGAGGTTAGTCCTTTTGTGAAGTGAAAGGTCCTTCGAAATCACTCATTTTGATTTGTATTCTGGGTGTCTGTGCAGAGGTGTGTTTAATGGGGCACCCTACCCTGCTCAATAAGGACTCTATAGAGTCAACTTCTCTGGGGCCCCTCCCT
>NW_017731931.1:385135-420528 GCF_001890085.2 Hipposideros armiger
TTAACTTTATTGGGAAACAGTGTGTTTTTCTCAGGACCCATCAGCTCCAAGTCAAGTTGTTGTCCTTCAATCTTAGTTGTGGAGGGTGCAGCTCAGCTCCAAGTCCAGTCGCCATTTTCAATCTAGTTGCTGGGAGCACAGCCCACCATCCCATGCGGGAGTCAAACCAGCAGCAACCTTGTTGTTAAAAGCATGATCCCTAACCAACTGAGCCATCTGGCCACCCATTGGCAGCTTAGCGGCAGCTCAGCTCAAGTCATTGTCTTCAATCTAGTTGCGGCGGAGGGCGCAGCTCACTGGCCCATGTGGGAATCGAACCGGCAACCTGTTGCTCAGAGCTCGCGCTCCAACCAACTGAGTCACTCGGCCGCCCAATGGGGCATCTTTCTAGATCACCAAGTCCCAATGAGCAGAAGACTGGGTCTGGTCTGCATTTGTGTGGCGCTTCTTGTTCCTGTGAAGAGCAGTCCATTCCGCCTGTCTGATACCTCAGTTGACAGCCTCCTGTTGCTGGGGGGAGCTGAGGAGCCAAGCAGTTCAGAGGTTGCCTGAGTCACAGAGCGGGAAGGTGAGGTGGCCAGTGCAGGAAAGAATTTGGAGGCCTCTCTCTGGTTGTCCAGGGTCTCTGACCCCTTGCTTCCTCTCTCCTCACATTCCTCCTCAATTCTCCCCTACCTCCCCCAACCGTGTTCACTGCTGGGTTCTGTCAGACCCTAAAGTGATGCATCTATTTTACTGGCGAGGGAGTTAAGGTCAGGACTCTCTTAAAGCTGCTGTGACGTGAAACCTGGGAATAGAAATTGGGGTCTCCTCTCAGGAAATAGAGATGCTTCTGAAGGGTTCTGGATTGCTACCTCTCATTTAAGCCTACATAGGAGGTCATCCCCATAATGATCCCCATAATCATGCTCTATAACTTTCAATGGCTCCCTATTACCTTCCAACATAAGTACAGGCTTTCTATTCTGACATGTTAGACTTCCACTTTAGAGAATCCAACTCGCGTTCTGGCTTTATCTCCCGCTTGTCCCCTAAGCCCACAGCTTCTAAATGGCCCAACTGGATTCAGGCCTGTGAGTTTTGGGGACATTGTGAATTCCTTCATGAGCTTGTCCCCGCTTGCTCCCTATTTCATTACAGTGGTCCTCTAGCTCCAGATAGGAAGCTAGATGAACTTGTTGTATCCATCCCTTCACCTGAAAATTATAATTCCATAAGTGCAGCTCACACTTATGTTAGCTGTTTTAGCAGCCATTTCACCTTGTTGCTTCATTTTCATAGCTTAAAGAAAACTAAAACTCCAGTGATTTTTCGTATAAACCCTGATGAAACTGAGAATGATGGATTTTGAGGAAAAAAAAACAGAAATGTAAAAGGTAATGAACTCAACTGTGCTATTTCTTACTTGAATCTTTAAATATATATTGAGAAAAAGAGCGTGAGACAGACAGAGAGAGAGAGAGAGAGAGAGAGAGAGAGAGAGAGAGAGAGAGAGAGAATCCTATTCCTTGCTCTAAGCAACATAATACTCAGAGCAAAAACTGAACTGAACACCAACCCCAGGTGCTAACAAAGCCCCGTTTTCATTTGCCTTCTCTTATATCTGGATGAAGGTCATTGTTGTCTTCTCACACCTGGGGCTGCTGTGGGGCTTTATGTTAGGCTCTGGCCTATACAGAGGAACGTTGTTTAGCTCTTTAACACCTTCCAAGTTGTCCTTGGCTGATTTATAAACCCTGCCTCTGAATTCAGCCATAAGCTGACTGGGCTTAGTGCAGTCCATGACACAGACTAGTTTTCCCCAAATATGATCTACTTGGATTTGCAAACCTGACTGCTGCATGTAGACAGGAGCAGGAGGCTCAGAGCTGTAGGAAGGGCTGCCATCCCCCAAGGTTGGCACCAATGAGCTGGGTTAAAGGGGCAGCTGCCTGCTGTGTCCTGCCTCTGCCCAGGGAAGTCCCTTCCCTGTTCATTCAGGTTCTCACTGCTTTCTTCTTAACATATGGCTCAAGTCTGGACAGGTGACTTTCTGGACAGCATGGTTTGCAAGGCAGAGCTTCCTCCTTGGGCTCAAACTTCCGTTCCTTCTACACAGGACCCCAAGACAAAGAGCTTTAGCCTGAAGCACTGCCCCTCCTTCCAAGCTCCTGGCCCAGCTCCTCACTATGTCACCATCACCATCATCATCATAGCAGCAACACTTTACCTGTATTAGGTCCTCACTATGTCCCAGATTGGCTGTTATAAATGCAAAAATCTTCTCATATTGTTATACTTGGAAATGTTAAAAAATACAAAATCTGTTATACTTGAAAAAATCTCATTTAATGCTCAACACTCTATGAGTTAACCCCGTTTGTATTGTTAACCCCATTTCACAGGCGTGTGACACTCTGGCCCTGAGAGGTTCCAAGCTAGTACTAGTGGGGTGAGACTGGGAACCCTGGCACCATGACTGCAGGGGCCAAGTTTTTTTGTTTTTTTGTTTTTAAATTTGTATTGGGTAACAGTGTGTTTTTCCCAGGACCCATCAGCTCCAAGTCAAGTTGTTGCCCTTCAGTCTTAGTTGTGGAGGGCGCAGCTCAGCTCCAAGTCCAGTCACCATTTTCAATCTAGTTGCAAGGGGGGTGGGGTGGGGGTGGCAGCGGCGCAGCCCCCCATCCCATGTGGGAATTGAACCAGCCACCTTGTTGTTAAGAGCACATGCTCTAACCAACTGAGCCACCCAGGAGCCCCAGGGGCCAAGTGTTTAGCCACATACATGCTGTGGTACTGCACAGCACGGCTCCCTCATTCCTGCCTCTGAGCTGAGACCTCCCTTTCTCACTCATTTCCTAACTCAGGACCGTATATATGTTCCATGTCTTCTGCTGATTTCAGCAGATTGGCTAGATGATGTAGCCAAGTGGGGTCTCAATGGAAAAACAAACTCCAATTTATTAGGGGTGGCAGTCAGGGGCCAGGAAAGGGAGGTAAGGAATCAGAAGTGTCATGGATATGGGCCAGCCCTGGAGACACTCAGAGCTCATGTTAGCCCTTCCAGTTTCCATTCCCCCCCGGGGGTGGGGGGTGGGGTGGGGGGGGGCAGTTTACACGGCATCTGCCTCTTCCTTCAGGTAAAATTCCACATGCCCACAGGGGCTGGCTTCATCCTCAGAGGCCACAACAGGATAACCATCTCGCAAAGAACCACAATCAGCCTGGCATGTCTTCTAAAGATACACTTATACAGTAACAGAGGTGGGTGGGTACTTTCTTGTCAGCTGGATTTTATTCATTTTTTATAAGGTAAATGCAATTTCTTTTTTATTATTAGTTTCAGGTGTACAAAAACAACATAGTGATTAGACATTTACACTGTCAGCTGTGTTTAGATTTTGCCTCTTAATTGGATGTGTTTGCCCATCCTCTTTGCTGATCTAACACAATTCATCCGGGAGGATGGGGTTCCTGCGATGGCTGTGGGAAGAGGCCTGTTTACTGCTTCTAAGTCAGGGGTGAGGACGGTTTCAAAGGTGTGAGCGAAGCATGTGGTCACCAACCTTCCTGCTACTTCCATAATTATTCAGTAATTTCAGAGCCGTTCTGGTTATTTATTGCAGTGTAACAAATCACCCTTCAGCTTAGTGGCTTAAAACAACAATTATTGTTCTCTCTCTCCTGGTTTCTGTGGGTCAGGCATTTGGGAAGGACTCCCCTAGGCAGTTTGTCTCTGCTCCATGCAGTGTTAGCTGGGGAGGCTTGTCTGGGCTGGAGGATCTGCGTTCAAGAGGACTCTCTTTCATGGCGGGCCAAGTGGGGCTGGCTATAAGTCAGGAGCTCAGCCAGGGCTCGGGGCTGGAGGTTTCATTTCCTCTCCATGTGGGCCTGTCCTTGGGCAGCTTGGGCTTCCTCACAGAATGGTAGTTAGGTTCTAAGAGCAAACACCCCAAAAGAGAGATTGAAAACTACCATTTTTTTAATGGCCTATGTTCAGAAATAGGCACAGCATTACTTCTCTTGTTCAAGCAATCACAGATTCAAAGGGAGGCGAGATAGACTTCCGTTTTTGGAGAGAGCATGGTCAAAGAATTTGGGGGCCATGTTTAAAGACATCCACACTGGAAAAACTTAATAATTGTGCCATGTAGAACAAAGGTAAAGCAGCTGTGCGTTTAAGATACTCAGAAACACAAACACAACTAGATGAATTGCAACTTGGCTTAGTTCCCTGTGTCCTGAGGTAAGCCACAGCCAACACTTCCTCATACGCCTCCCTCCTCAACGCATCTGGGAATAGTGGTCCTGAGGTTCATTTGGAGAGAGATAAAAACTAGGAGCATTACTTCAGTGCTTTCTTTTCAGGACAGCAGACTTGGGGAGAAGGGGGAAAGCAACCATGCTACCTTAGTTCCCCCATGAGTAAGATGTGAAGACTAATGGTACTTACCTCATAATATTGTGCTATAAAATCTAAATACATTTCTATAGGCTTGGTAAAAGGAAGAATCGGTTTTCTAGATGTTCAGAGGAGAGACGGTCACTGAGAGCTGCAAGGTTCAGGAAGACTTCGTGGTAGAACCTCACTTCCCATTTCCATCTCAGGGCCTTCCATATGGCTTCATGCCCACCTCTCCACGCGTGCTGTCATCAAGGGCACCACCCAGGTTCATCCTTTTTAGGCTGGCCGCAGATTTTGACACAGTGGACTGCCTTTTCTTTCTTGGACTTCTCTGTTTCTTTGTGATGTCCATGTTCCTCTCACCTCTTGACTCTTCCTATCTGTCTCCTTTCCTGGCCCTTCCGGCTCCTCCTCCATTAGCAGTAAGCACTGCCCCTCCCCCAAGCTTCTATCCTCTTGACCATCTTCAGCACACTTCCCTGGAGGGCCATCTTTCCCTCTGCTTCACCACCCCCTTTGTATTCATGATCCCACCACGTCTCTATGTCTCCAGCCCTCTTTCCTGGACTTTATACCCATAGTTCTAACCACACTTCATCTATTCTTTCAGCAAATCTTTATGGGGCATCCATTGTGTGTTGAAGATGGGCATGGTTTCTGCCCTGTGGGACTTACACATAAGCCAAGGTGACCTTCGTTCAGCAGCCAGTCACACCATTAAGTACTTAATTACAATCATGACAAGGGCTACAAAGGAGAAGAGTACCTGGGAGGCTGACTGAATTCTTCTCCATGGTCAGGAGAGGCATGAAGAATTAGGGTCCAAGGCGAACTATGGCTGAGTGTGCAGGGAGCCAGGGAAGAGTAAGGGAGGGGGTGGGCTTAGAGGCCTCCTGGCAGAGAGGGCACATGGGCTGAAGGCTGAGTCAGGAAGGAGAGGGCGAGTAGGGGAGCTGAGAGGTCAGTGTAGATAGTGGGCTGCAGGGAAGGCCATGGGGAGAGGAGTGTGAAAAGAGCTGAGATGAGGAGGGGCCTTGAAGGACCTGTTAAAGATGGAGGCAAAACTGCAAGCTTGAGAAGGACTCGCTCATACATGTCTGTGCTTCCAAAAGAAGAGGCTATCTTTTTGAGGATGTTTGCATAGCAACCAGCTCTGGAAGATGGAGATAGTGTCTCTCCAGTGGAGGACAGGTTTATTTGCTGTCCAGTGTAATAGTGATAATAAGTATAATGACATCCAGGGCAAAGGCTTGCAGCCCATTATAAAACATTGGCTTTTCGGGCCGGCCGAGTGGCTCAATTGGTTAAGAGCTTGCTCAAGAGTTTGAGCTCTGAGCAACAGCAGTTCGAGTCCTGGCCCGAGCTGAGCAGTCGCTGAGCTGCCAACAGGGTTGGCAGGATGGCTCAGCTTAAATATATATATATATATATATATATATATATATATATATATATATATATATATATATATATATATATATATATATATATATATATAACCTGATGAAACATTGGGATTTCCTAAGCTTGGAGTTCCCCAGCAAATGCAGTATCACGCCCAGCCCCAAATTCCTCCTATGGGACTTGGGGGTTAAGGGAAACTGATTTAACTGAGAAGCTCATGATGCCTGCTGTGCAATGAAAAATAAAGTCCTTCATCTCTGGTCCAGGAGTCTCATGTCTGCAGCTAGCATCCATGAAACTGTGGCAGGCTAACTTGTTAGATTGCAAGGGTAAAATCTCAGAGACTTCAGAGTTCATGACAATGGTTCTTTTGCCTTTCAGTAGGACTATTGAGACAGGCTCCACCACCCGTCCCTCCCAAACACCTGTCTGTAATGCCAAGATCCTTTTAATGTCCTCTACAGCAGAGATAATTCATTCCAGACTCCCCAAACAGCCCTCCAAGGCTCTGGAGCAGGTTCCTACTCTCTTACCATCACCTCCCGTCACTCTATCCCTGCTCCAGCTCAGGTAATCATCCCCCCTGCACACCTTCTCTACTCTCTTATATCTTTGCCTTTGTCATGCTGCCCCCTCCAGAAAGGTCACCCTTCATCCCTTCTGTCTGTTCAAGTCCTGTTCACCCCTTGGGGCCAGGATTCTGTCTCACCTCTTCCATAAGGTCTGCCCAGAGCCCGGTCAGGATTTCCCTCTCCCTTCACTGTCCCCCCACTTTCCTTGTCTTGTAGGGTCTACAGTCCTTTTTGCCTTGTATTGTGGCTATCTGGGTAAACCCTGCGCTGCCTCTCCAGGAGGTTCCCTACCATCATCTCTGTGATATTCTCAACCCCTGCAGCCTGTGCATACAGTCGGAGCTCAATAGATGAGTGATGTACTGAAGAGATGAACTGCACAGGAAATGGTCTTGCAGGATGGAAGGATGAAAGGACGGTGGAGCGGAAAAGGAATTCCAAGAAGGGAGAAGAGCGGGAACAGAGGCATGGAGGTGCGAGTGGCTAGGGCAAGGGGAACAACCACTTTGGGTGGGACCGCATTCGTGAAGGGGGGGTCAAAAGAGACGGGTCTGAAAAGGTGATAAAATGAGGCCCAGGGCTCACCAGGGCCTTGGCCATTGGGACCCTCATTCCTCGCTGAGGCAGGAGCCCTGGTGACGCCTCTCCAGGGTCTGGGTTCCTTGACCAGGGGATTCAAGAGGCTGCTCCCGGGGCAGCCCCTCTTCCTCTCCCGCCCACCCCCTCCGCCTGCGTCGGCAATCAGAGCCTCGCTCGCAGCCCCAGAGCCTCGCACTGACGCGGGCCCGCGCGTGAGTCAAGCCTGCGTCACGGCGCCCCGCCGCCAGGGTGGCCTTTCGGAAAGCGAGGGAACAGTTCGCGTTGCGCTCCGCCCAGCTCCGTTCCGCTCCGCAGAGCTGGAGGGACCGGGGTGCAGGCAGGGCGGCGCTCGGCTCCGGCTCCCTCAGTCCCACGCGCTCCCTCAGCCGCGGGGCCTGGGTCCCCGGGCCGCTCCCCAGAGGGCTGAGCGCACCGCGGCTGAGCGCTGAGCCGGGACCGGAGGGGAGGGTGGGAGCGAGCAGCGAGCAGAGTCGCGTGCACGGGCGCGCGGCTCCGGGTCCCCTCCCAGCCTCGGCCGGTGCCTGTCGTCGCCAGACTCCGGCTGCCAGTGGGAGGGGCTGTGCGCCCGCGACCCGCCGGGGACCGCAGCTGTTCAGCGGGAGTGTAGGGGCCAGTCCGCGCGACGGTACACTCGGGACAGGTGAGTCGCCGGTCGCGCCCCGCCTGGCTTTACCCGGCCTGCCACCGCAACTTTAGCTGTTCCAGCCCCGCCCCAGCCAGCAAGGCCTAAGAACCGGGGTGTGAGGCGGCACTGCCCAGGTATCCGCCTGGCCCTGCGAGAGCTGGGGCCCCTCCCGCCTCTCCAGCCTCCGTTGCCTGGCGACGGAGCACGGGGGTGGGGTGGGGGGGAACGCGGGCTCCTCCGGCGCATCTGGGTGCCTAGCGCGGTGCTCACGTGTTGGACACCGGGCTCCAGCTTCCGGGGCTCAGATGGGCCCAAGAACTCCGGAGGTAATGGGGCAGAGCTGTAGAGGCAAGCGCCCGAGGACCACCAGAGAGGAGGCCCGGCTGGTCTCGCTGCCTGGAGCTGCGCGCCCAGGGCGCAGTTCCCTCCGGTAGGCTCCTGCGCCGCTGGAGACCCCTGCCCCAGCTGCTCGGCTTCAGGCCTGTGACCTTGACAGTAACATTGGCAGGAGAAGCAGAGCGTTCACGCCCGAGATGAATATTTAATTCCCAGCCCTGGGTCTGGTCCTGGCTGAATTTGGAGCTAGCGGGGAGCCCATGCTCCCTCCAGAGAAGCGCATCTGGGAACGGAATGGCGGAGATGGATGACGAACGCGGGGTGCAGGTCTAGAGGGGGCGCCGTCGAGAGAGAGAGAGAGAGAGAGAGAGAGAGAGAGAGAGAGAGAGAGAGAGAGAGAGAGGCCTCTGCCACGTTTATACCTGTGCACACGGTCACACGGTGCTCTCAGGCGATGACTCCAGGGGCAGTACTCCAGGGGCGCAGCCGCCGTGCAAGGAAGCCTGGTGTTTCCTTTTAAAGCCCGAACAGCCCTGTCAGGGCTCCAAGTGTTCAGAAACCCTGAGGCCGCTCCCCGTACAGGACCCAGTTGCTGTCAAGAGGAGTTTGTCTTTTTAAAAAGAATTTTGTTCCCAGCCTTCTTACCTTCTTTGAGAAATATTTTAACGGGAGCTTTGGATTAGGAAATTTCTAACCAGAGTTACCTTTGGGGGCAATTCAGCTGGAAAGGCAGACAGGTGGGGTTGGGTTGGAAGAGTCTTTTGAGGACAATGCCCTTGTTAACAGGAACTTCCAGAAACTAAGAAGATCCCGTAATGGCTCAAAAAAAAAGACATCAACCAAAACTTTAGTTAGATCCTTTTAGGCTGTGCTGGACACACTGATTGATGTCTGGAGAACAAGGTCACAGTGTGTTGAGGTTAACAGTGGGGACTTCTTGTGTCTTATGCTGTGCTTACAGTATCCCATGGTCCATGCGGTGGACCCACCATCTGGGCAGGAAGGGCTTTGAGGTCACACCTGATTGTCCTTGGCTGTGGCCCATCCATGGGGATGTTGGAGGCTCCAGCTCCTCTGCTGGCTTTTTCTCGAACGGAGCAGCTGTGGCTAAGTAGGTGGTGAGTTTCAGCAAATCCCTACAGTTCAGCCTGGAGGGTGACTCAGTGCAGGAGGCAAATCGTGCCCACCGGCTCTGATTGGAGTGAGTTTGTTTGGCTTGAGTCACACACAGAGTTGTGTCAGATGCTTGTGAGTTGAATGAAGGTTGGTACCCAGACTTGTGAGTGGGAATGGCTGGAGCTCCAGTGATTTGGGGGCCACTGACCAGAGGTGGGCAAGTCCTCAGGGTGAGCTAAGCAGAGCTCAAGCTGCCTGTCTTCTGGGCAAGGGTCCTAGAGCTCTAACCCTCAGGAAGGTGAGCAGGGCCAGGTTGGGGGGAGGGGTTGGAGGAGAGGCTGCCAGGGAGGCTCTGTGATTGTGATCAGAATGGCCCAGTGCTCTGCCAGTGTGGGGTGACCTTGGGCAAATCACTTTACCTCTGAAGCCTTGGTTCCCTCAG
Source organism: Hipposideros armiger (assembly GCF_001890085.2). Classification (NCBI taxonomy): domain Eukaryota; kingdom Metazoa; phylum Chordata; class Mammalia; order Chiroptera; family Hipposideridae; genus Hipposideros; species Hipposideros armiger. The sequence continues at coordinate 394,615 of NW_017731931.1, forward strand.
TTGAAAAACAGGGATGCCTATGGTGCCTTTACCGAAGGCTTATTTTGAGCCTAGTGTGGACACAAAGCAGATGCTCATTAAATGTGAGTTCCCACCTCTTTCTTTATGGGCCTTAACCAGAAATGGTTCTTTCTCTCCCAGTCCTTGCACCTTGGTGTGAGAGGGAGTGTGGAGACAAAAGAAAGTGGCAGGGCTTCACACATGGTGGAGAAGGGCCCATACCTCCGCTTCAAACTGACCTGCTTCCAACCCTCATTTCTCCCCAGGAGACCCTGAGTGGGAAAGCCCGAGTAAGGGGAGGGCTGCGGTAGGGGGTGGGGCAGGGCTGTGCTGGAGCTAGGTCGGCCGAGCGCCCGCGGCTGTCTATGATAGCTCTAGAGCAAGACGCCTTAGGATTGTTCATGACTGTGGCCTGGCCCAAGTTGCAGCACTTGCTGGGTGGACTTCAGGGGTCCCTGTCCTTTGATCACATCTTGCCATTGTCCTCCCCGCCTGTACTAGCCATAATGGAGTTGGAAGCTCCAAGACAACTGTCCAGGAGAGACGAGGCTGGCCTTTCCAGGAGATGAAAGGCGTGTGTTCCCTGCCTTCCCTGAACGTCCTGGGCTCCTGTTCCCTCCTCTGTAATGTGTCTAGACTTGGTGCTGAACTAAGATTTGTATGCCTCAAGAGTGGAGGACATCAGGGGTTCCCCAGTACAGAAAGAAAGGCTGTGCTGACCTAGGGGACTCCAACCTGCTCCTGGAAATGTGTGCATGTGTGTGTGTGTGTGGCACATGCACCCTGAAAATCAGCGCCCTTTCCATTGGATCTCGCAAATTCCTAGGATGCTAGAGACAGAGATGAGAGGGTTCCTGAGAAGCAGGCCCCTTCTGCCTGTGCATCTTCCCTTCCGTCAGGCTCCTTTTCTGCTCAGGTTTGCTGCAGCAGGACAATTCATCATTAATCCCTTTAAAGCTGGCTAAGATAAGCAACAGAATCGTTTAAAGGGAAGATGCATTGGGGCTTTTATCCTAGAACCAGGTCTGAGTTATCATTCACTCCCAGGCTGGGCTTCAAGAAGTCCTCACAGCCACACATCTGGAGCACTGGGATGGGGGAAAAAAAGCCAAAACTATCACTCAGCCCCTGCAGAGCCCTTTGACACTAGCCTCCCTCCACTGGTGTCCCAGACTTCCAAAGGTGAAAAGCATGGTACCATGGGTAGACCTGTGTAAGTGCACTCTCCTGAGCTCAGGTGGGACAGTTATCTGGGGGGGGGGGGGAAATGCCTACTTTGTGAGCGTGTAGGAGGGGCGGGTATAGTTCTGGATTCCAGCAGCTCACTCGTGCTTGGCACATAATGATAATATGCAGATTTTTATTGAGGCTTCTGCACTGTGCTAAGTGCTTTATTCATACACCATCTCTTTAATCTTCACTATAATCCCAGGAGACAGATATTGCTCTCTGCAATTCACAGATGTGGGACTTGAGGTTCAGAGAGGTTAACTAATTTGCTCAAGGTCACCCAAGTAGTGAGTGGTAACCTGAGAATTTGAACTCAGGTCCGTCAGATTGTAAACTTCCTGCTCTTAGCCACCATGTGATATGTCTCTATAATAAGTTCTTAATAAATGTTTGCTGACCACCTAACCATTTACTCAAATGAAGTTGTCTAACCCTGTGGGTCCAGTTTTTTAAGCTCGTGCCCTGAGAAAGGGGGACATGAGGCTCTACCAATGGGACATTGATAGAGAATGAACAACCTACATTTCTAGTTTGGGGAATATAGTATATGGTTCCAGGTAGGTTGGAATCCAGAAGATCCCAGGGTCCATTCCGGTGCTTTATTGCCCTGTCTGTCTTTCTCTTCCTGACCTCTGTCTCCCCTGACCTCATTCCCTTAAAGTTTGTCCAAGTCAGGGGTTGGTGCTGGGAGCAGTGAGGGAAGAGCCAGAGCAGACTGGATGTTGCCCTGAGGACTTTTGCATCTGCACAGTCAGGACTGCCAGTCGCTGGTGGGAGCTCTGGTGTGTCAGGTTTCTCTGCTGGAGACTGTGTGCCAGGCAGGGACTTTCCAGCAGTTTCTGGTGAGACCCCAGAGCAAAACTGCTGACATTTCAGGATTATTCCTGAATAATATGCTTGGGACACTGCTTGCTTCCTGGTCTTGTATTCTGGAGAGCCACTCTCCTCTTAGGGGCTCTTGCACTTACATCCTTGGCTATTCTGGGAAACTTGGCACCTGCTTCCTCTTGCTTCTCCATCTCTATTCTTGCTGAGAAATCACCATCATGGAAGAACAGACCCAGACTGACCTAGCCTCCCTGGCACCTCCACACCATCCTTGGTCTTGGTGGGAAGTTCCTGTGAGGGTGGATAATTGGAATGTAAGCATTAGTACTCCCCTCAACCCCAGAGGATACAAAGAGGTCTTCCCAGAAACCCTTGCTCCATAGGCAGCCATTTTGTGGAGACACAGTCCTTTGATAATTTCCCCCCAGCCCTGTCATGAGTAATTTTAAAAATTAAAACATTGTTTGTGTATGGATAAATCCAGGTACCTAAAACATATATAATTAGATCTTCACCGTGTACAGAAAACTCATATGTGAAAACATAAGCTCAGATGCAAGATGGATTACTGCATTACATTATTCTCATGTTCAGAACCAGGTACATTTCATTAGGAAATAAATCTGGGTCAGGTGAGCCTTGGGCAGTCTGAGTCCCCAACTTAAGGGTGAGACGTAAAGCCCTGTTTGCTCTGTGACTTCTTGCAGACTGAAGGGCAAAGGTAGGGTCAGAGGAAATAATGCCCCAGCTCCAAGGCCCTGGGGTCATCTTATCAGCAGCATTTGTCCCACTGAGCTGCCAGTCTGCCTTCTAGAACCTACTCATGGCTCATTTGAAGATAACAAGTTGCCTCTCGCTGTACTCCGTCATTTCAAATTACTGGTTTAATTAGAATTTCTGCTGGATTCTGTGCACCACTAATTTGCCACCTAGTCTTTTGGTTGCAAATAGAATTCATTGATCCACACCCCAAATTCCTGCTGATTGCATTTTCTCTATTTATAAGACTCCTGGGCTCCTGTGGTTTGAAATCCCCACGCCAGGTGGGGAATGCTCTTTGATAAAGCTACCTTTCAAGAGATGTGAACAGTCACCTGGTGGTGTGGCTTCATCAGGTGCTGCCAGGCGAGTATGCAGTGAGGACATGGGCCTTGTCTTCTCTGGGGGTCTAAAGGAAGGAGAGCCAAGCTCCGGTGCTGGGCAACCGTGCACTGGCTCCCAGAATGGCCTGGTGGGTGGTGGGCGCTGTCCACGGTCCTGGCACACCACTGAGACAACCTGCCTGCTGGTAATTTGGGGATTCCTTTTGAACAGATGGAAGGAATCTCCTTGACCAGTTCCCCAAATTGCTTTATATTGTTGGCTTTGGGAAAGAGCATGGCCAAGTGGGGATGCTTCTGACCTTACAGAGAAATGGTGGTAGATGGACTCACCCCCTTGTTGACTTGCCGAATGAGACTCAGGTGTACCGCTTTGCGACACAGCATAGTACTTTGGAACTCTTCCTAACCACTGCCACAGATGGGTAGCATGTGGCCCAGAAATGGTGATGCCTTTATCCCCTGGAGTAGCCCGGAGTCGCCTAGGATGGTGGAGCCCCCTCCACCTACCCCAGTGTGCCATAGCAGTATGCTCTTCTCTGTGTGTCATGACACGCAAAAGATTGGAAAGCACTAGTATATTGGAAAGAACATGGGCTGCAGAGTTTGGGAGATGATGGTTCGAATCCCCATTCTTCCACTTCACGGCTGGATCATCTTGTACCTGATGTTATCTTCCCTTAGCCCAGGCTTCTTTGTTCGTAAAATAATTACATTTTTTCCCAAGTTATTGTGAGTGTAAATAATATATGTAAGCATAGTAGGTCTTCAGAAAGGCTTGCTCCCTGCGACCTGTTCGTAACAGGAGTGCTTTTCTTCCCAGCTCTCCACAAAGCTGCACTGAATGCTGGTGAGGAAAGAGACACAAGTATTTCTGGTTCTCAGGAAAGAGACATCATGTTGGGACTTTAATTAAGGGCTTCTGATTACTATTCCTTCAAGTGCTCTTCAGCGACCTTGTGGGTGGCTCAGGTAATTGGACACCCTTGGTTCCCTCTGTTTCTCTCTGAGACAAGAGAAAAGAGTGGCATTAAGAAAATCCAGGCCAGGGCCGGCCGAGTGGCGCGATGGTTAAGAACTCGCTTGGGATGCCAGAGGGCCCAGGTTCGGATCCCACATATGAGGGCCAGTGACACTGCCCTCTACAGCTAAGATGCTGAACAACAGCTCAACCTGGAGCTGGGCTGCCATGAGTCGCCGGCGACGGCGACGGCGTAGGCTGCAGCCCCTGTGGCAGTGGGTTGCCATGGGCTACCGTGTGTAGCCAGCAGCCAGCGTGAGTGGCCAGCAGCCGCAGTGAGCGGCCGTCCAGAAGCCGGCGACTGATCTGCCTCGCCTGGGAAGAGCGCAATGATGGTGCCAACTTGGGCCAGTGAAGCAACGTCCTCCACAACTAGACTGAAGAACAAAACGACAGCAACTTGTCTGTTCCCCTTCCCCCAATTCCTCTGCACTGTTCCCCTCCCCCCAATACCCCAATAAAAATCTTTAAAAAAAAAAAAAAGAAAGAAAATCCAGGCCAGGGGATTTAGGCAGATGCTGTGAAGACCCATCTGTCACCATCATGGGCCTCCCATGATGAGGGAAGAAGGGAGTGAGGCCTTTACTTGTTCCTCCTGGACTTTTTATTTTCACATCTGATTTTTTTTTTAATTCGTTTTCCAAATTGAGACAGTCTCATGGATCTTCTACCTGTCTGGGCCTTCGTATGCCCTTCAGCACCCTGGGGTCCTCTGTTTCCATCTTGTTTAAAACCTAAACCTCATTTAACTGTCTGGCCCAGGTCACCATGATCTCTACAAGTGTTTCTACACTTGTACTAGAGTCATCCCTTTTAAAACAGTTGGGTCATGTCACTCCCCTGATTGAAAACTGCCAATAAGTTCCTGTTAGCCTTAATAGGGAACCCAAAGCCCTTTCCGTGGCCTACGAGTCCTGCCTGCTTGGGGTTCCAGCTATAGTCCTGTCTCAGTGCCTTCTACTCTTCCCTTGCTCAGGATACTGTAGGCATGGGGCCCTTTTTTCTGGTCCTTATACTTACCATGCATACTGGTCCTGCCTCAGAGCCTTTGCAATTCCCATTCCCTCTGCCCTAAATGCTTTCCCAGCATACGCACGTGGCTCATTCTCTCACCCTATCAGGTCTTATTCAGAGTTGCTTTCCTAACCCCCCGGTTTATTGTAACATCCCTGCCTCACTTCATCCCCTTCTACTCTCTATTATTTATTTATTTATTTGATTCCTTTATTTATATTATGGATATAGTATATGCCTATTTATACACTATTAATTATATATTTGTCTGATTTTTATGTGTTTCTTTGCACTAGAATATAAGTCCTACAGGGCAAGGATGCTGTTTACTCTGTTCACTGCTATACGAGAACAGGGCCTGGTCCATACTTAGTGTTGAGTAAATATTTGTTGACGAAAGTAAAGGAGAGAAAGGATGGAGAGAGGGAGGGGAAAATATAGAATTAAAAAAAAAATTTTATTGGAGAACAGTGTGTTTTTTCAGGACCCATCAGCTCCAAGTCAAGTAGTTGTCTTCAATCTAGTTGTGGAGGGTGCAGCTCCTTGGCCCACGTGGGAATCGAACTGGCAACCTTGGTGTTATGAGCCTATGTTCTAACCACCTGAGCTAACCGGCCGCCCCAAAATATAGATTTTTAAATACCCCCCCAAAGAATTATTAAAATCCAACATTTCAGCATATCTCTAGTTCACAGGATTCTCTGGGCTCCATCCTCTTTCAGCCCAAGAGGGAACAGGGCAATCAGTGGGCGCACCAAGCTCCTGCATCCCCTGCCAGCCCCCCACATCCTCGGGTCCCATGTGCTTGTTCCACATCAGCTCTGGGACATTGCGGGGTAGTGGGTGGACATGCCCCTGTTCCTGGTTGAACCCATGTCTCCCATGTTCTCACTGGTTTAGAGCGTGCCCCCTGTGTTATCTCATTTTACCCTCATGACAACCTCCTGAGGTGGGAGGCTCATCCCCATCTTTTCAGGTTCAGAAGTTGAAACCAAGGGCTGTGTACTTTCTCACAGACTCGTAGCTAGTAAGTGGCCCTGGGACTCAAATCAGGTTTCCCTGGATCCAAAACCCTTGACCTTCCTGTGACAGTGTAGTGGTGGAGAGTCAGGTCCTAGTGTCAGATGGTTAGTGGGGACCCAGGGCCTCCACTTTTTGACTGTGTGCCTTATTTCATCAATCCCAAGATGCATGTTTTTGCATATTGTCACATCTTAAAATCAGAGCGTGATGTGCAATTTACGATGTCTTAAATCGGCTGTTGGTCGGGAGGCAGGGGTGACTTCATTGGGTGAAAAACCTTACGTTGACCCTTTCCGGTAAGTTCAAGAAAGTACCATTATCAAAAAGCCTTAAGTTCAATGAAATATAGGTAATTAATCCCTGTAAGCCTCTACTTCTTCATTTGTAAAATGGGTATAATAGTGATACTAACCTCATACAGTTATTGGTGGGGTTAAAGGAGATAATGGCTGCTCCACAGAGCGGCTCTGCTGTGATGGAGTCAGCCCTCAAGAGCTATCACCTGTGTGCTCATGTTGTCATTGTTATTATACTACACCCACTCTGCCTTCAGAAGTCCCCTCCGCACCTATATTTTAGTGCAAGGTTAATGCGTCTGTGGGGTGGCCAGGTGCTGCTCTTGCTACATACCCCACCCCATGCACCCCCCCCCCATGAAATGGTAAAATGGTTTGCCCTGGTCCCGCCCACATTTCTCAGTGCCAGTTCCTCTCTCTCTGGACCATCTGCCCCTTTTCTTGCTTGCCTTCTTCCTTGACTAAGAAAACAAAATACCAACTGCAGAGGACATGCTTGGAAAATGCAACAGGAAGGTGAGACAGGCGGCGGAAGATCCTACTGGCTTCTTTGCCTGAGTTGTTTGGAAAGGTCCCACCAGCCCCCGGGAACGCTCTGTGCTAAGGCTGTGCCCATTCGGTGTTTATTTCTTGGATGGATCCTGTCTACAAACTGGAGAAAGTGAGGCACAAGTAGTGGCTCCTTGTAAGAGGTGAAAAGTCAATGAACAATGGCTGAGCAATACCTTAGTTTTAACTGCTGCTTGGGGCATCCTTGGGCATCAGACGTCCTTGGGATCAGGCTATCATGGCAGAAAAATGGGAAAAAATTTCAAGCTGTAAAATTATATCACACTAGAAAATTGGGATAAGCGCAAAATGCATGAGTTCATAGATTCATTCATTCAGTTGATTCATGCCATATTTACTGAGCACATGTAATAAATACTAAAGCACTGGCAAAGGTGGTTTCAGCTGAGATATGGGTGGGAGAACACCACTGAAACCCGGCCAATCTGTGACATGGAGTCAGAGATGACCGTTCTGTTTATTTGGCTTCTCAATAAGCTTTTCGTTCTTTCTCCTTCTGTCCATGTGGTACCCAGATGCAGTTGGTAGGTAAGCACTGTTCCCTATTTCACAGATGAATGAGGAACACAAAGCTGGCTTCTAAGTCCTGGGGTCTTTGCCATATGTACTGCAGGGCTGCACTCCATTAGAGTCCCCCAGCTGGGCATGCAGGCTTCTAGTAGATTTAAATGTCTCTCTAGTTAGATCGAATAGCTTTTCAGGCCTGCCTCTTTGTTTCAAAGGTGAAGGCCATGGTTAGGACTTCAACATAAGAAGCAGGTTGTTTTTGGGGGGGGTGGGAAGGGGGTGAAACATCTGTAAGTACCACGTGTTGTCCTGTGTGTGCCAGGCACTGGCACTTAGAAAAGGAATCATACATGTAAGCAGCTACCTATACTAGATAGCCATATGGTAGAAGTGTGAAATAGTATACATTACAAGGAGTGGGCTGAGAAGGGGAAAGAGAGGGGTGTTAATTATCACTTAACGACACAATCGTGGAAGGTATCATGGAGATGAGACAGTGGACCTTGAGCTGTACCTTCGAAGACTGGAAACTTTGGTAGCAGAGGATGGGGAGGGATTCATGCAGAGGGTGTGGTAGGTGGGTGGGGGAAGAAGTGGAAGCCTAGGCTGGGAAAGGGAGGGAGGTCCAGCGGAGGAGATGCAAATGTCACAGCAAGTGTGAGTGGGGCAATGTGGTATTTCAAGAAGCTGCCTCCGAAGGCCTAGAAGAAACAGTGAGTTGGGAGCCTGCTGCTGTAGGCATCTAACATAGAGAAGGTCTGAACTAGAGCACGAGGGGTGAGAAAGAGGACAGGCCTGAACACACTGATAGCACTTGATGACTTTTGGATGATCGAGGAAGGAGGGAGAGGTCAAGAAAGGTGCTGAGCTCCTGGGTGAGAAAACCCAAGGAGATCAGCCACCAAATCAAGGCCAGGCCTGTCAGGAGCAGTTTGCCCCAGGTGACTGCCAGAGGTTTCAATAAAACAATTAAAAATAATTTAGAAGATAATTTGTGTCTCTGATAACAGTTTGACCTGTTTTGGGCTCAGTGGAAGCCCAGAGGCTCCGAGATAATTAGGAGAACTGTTTGGGCCACAGCTGCTTGTCACATGGAATCAGGAAGCTGTCAAGTTCTCAGAGAGAAAAGGACCCCAACCTTGCTTCCTTCTCACCACAGGTTAATCTAGAATTGGACCTTGGCTGCATAGCTTGGGTTGCTGGGGGCTCTTCACAGCTTCCCTGATGTAGAAGTTCGCATTTAAGAATGTGCAGCACGCTAGGTAGGGCTGGCCGAGTGGCGCGTTGGTTAGGAGTTGGCTTGGGACACCAGCTCTGAGCAGCAGGGCCCCGGTTCTGATCCCACATGAGGGCCAGTGACACTGCCCTCTACAGCTAAGATGGAGAACAACAGCTCAACCTGGAGCTGGGCTGCCATGAGTTGATGGCGATGGCGTAGGCTGCAGCCCCTGCTGCCGTGAGCCGTCATGAGTGGCCGTCCAATGGCCAGCAAGTGACTGCCTCACCCAGGAAAAGCACAATGATAATACCAACATGGGCCAGTGAAGCGACGTCCTCCGCAACTAGACTGAGGAACAAAAGGACAGCAACTTGTCTGTTTCTCTTCCCCGATTCCCCAACACTGTTCCCCTCCCCCAATTCCACAATAAAAAATTTTTTAAATCTTAAAAAAAAAAAAGAAAAAAACAAAAACAAAAAACAATGTGCAGCACTCTATCCAGAGCCACAAGACCTTAGGGCAGCAAGCAAAATGAGGCACCCCCCCCCACGGGGCTCGTAGAAGCAGGGCACGGTGGGGTCTGTAGTCACCTTGGTGCTTCCCCAAAGATGGCGGCTTTCCCGAAGATGGGGGCTTCTCATTCAGCTCCCCTAGGAGTCTGACTTGTTAAAAAGTGATTCCCTTGAGTTACCTGGTACAACCTTCCTGAGTGAGAGACACCCCAACCCCAGGAGGCAGATGCTCAGAGGGCCGCCGTTAGCTTTCCACCAGGGCCTGTGGCTGCTGTGGGCTGGCGGGGCTCTGGCTGGGCCTGATCTTGAGTGCGCAGCCAACCCCCACGCCCTTGAGGCACTGGCTGACTGCTGTGCGTGAGAAGTTGTGGTGGCGCCCTCAGCCTTCAGGCAGGAGATATTTTTACTTGTCTGCTTCCTAGTCGGTCTATTTTTTTCCTCTTTTTAAGAAGATGCATAGTTCACTGACTCAGCCCTGCTCCTCTCACGTGTGCTATTCTGAGCTATGAGCTGCACCAGTTGCAAAGTGACAGATGTCAGGGAGGCTTTCTCGGCACTCCAGCCCCTCTGCATTGTGCTTTAAGTAATTGAGGCATTCCAAGGAACTTGATTATCTCAAGAGCTGCTCGGGAAAGCAGCTCTACAACCCACCCAGCAACTACCAGCGGGTAATTCGAGTACAGCTGGGCTACTGTCAAAGCATCCCCACAATGCTCCAGTGAGCTCTCACAAGGGTGGTGTGACAGACAGGCTGAAGAACCTACAATGTCTAGTGCCTGGGGCACGTCATGCCTTGCTCACATCCACGTTCTGGGTGGGGTGAGGTAGGGTGGGAATGGTGGGGGAGGGCACTTCCTGGATATATGCAGAGCTGAAAGGGGCCTCCAAGATCATTCAGACCAACCCATTTTACACACAGGGAAAATGAGGCTCAGAGAGGTTAGGGCAATGGTTCCACTTTGCACGGTTGGTGGTGGGTCAGGACCAGCAGCTTGCTGTCACCTGATGCCTGGATCATGGCTGGCTCCTCCTGGGTGCTTCTCTGATCCTAGTGCTTGTCCCAGGCAATGCTTTGGGATTGTTGGCTGGATACACATTGGATCTCCAGGTCCTGGTCTGAAAGCTGACCTTTCACCAGCACAGAAACTCCAGGCTTCAGGGAACTGGGGAGGGAGGTGCAGGGAGGGAGGGCTGTTCCAAGTCACTGCTGCCACCTCCCCTTTAAAAACATGGAGCGAGCACAGGAATGAGGAGACCTGGGTGCTGACAGCTGACAGCTGTGTGATGTGAGCCATGAACTGTCTTCTCTCTGTTCTTGGCGCGAGGGATACAGCAGCAAACAAAATAAGCCAAGTGTTTCCCCTTGTGGAGTTTATATTTCTTGTGGAAAGGCCACGTACTAAAGAAAGGCATAGAGATATATAAGGGCCAGTGGTGATTCATGCTATAAAGAGAAATAACATGGGGCAGGGTGTGGGGATTGCAAGCTGGAGGGCTGCTATTTTATGGTTCGGAACAGTATTCCTGAGGAGGGGACATTCGAGCAGAGGCATTTGGGAAATGTATGTTAAGTGAGTGACTGAGTGAATGAATGAATGAATGAAACGAGAGCTTTCGAAACCAGGTCTGTCTGACTTCAAAGCCCCTGCTCTTCACCAACACCAACTGTCTTCTTCCTGTGCCCACTCCCTGCAGAGTCTGGCCCAGTGGCTTTGGGCAATTCACTGCCTCTCTCCTGGCCTCAGTTTCTTCATATATAAAATGAGACTGTTGCTAGGGTCCCTCAGGCTTAAATATTCTGTGACGGATTCAGGAGTTGTCACCTGAGCATATTCACTGGGCATGGAAAGTTCCAGTCACAACTGCAGCCACACCCCGTGCCTCAGCTTGCAAGTCTGCACCAGCACTTTGTGTCCTGCAAAGCTGATGGCACAGGAGGACCTGGGCCCCATCCTGCAGTGCAGGATGTTCATGCACTGCAGTGACATCTTGGGAAGAAGGAAGAAGCTCATATTGAGCTGATGCCTGTGGTTTCAGTGATGCTGTTGTGGTATCCTCTGGCTTTACCAGAATGTGCTAATTTTGTCCTTGAGTCCTCCTAGTTTAAAATGATGCTCTCCCCTGCCCCCAGACCTTTCTCATGTTGGTGAACAGAGAGCTGCTGCGCACTAGGCTATTTATGGGGAACCGTGTTCTCCAATGGGTTAGCATCAAGATACATTCTGCCGACTTGCGGAATCCCCCTTGGTTTGTTCCATTTGTGGCAGGATGAGCAGTAAATCATACCTAATGCATTGCAGATTGTTCCGATCAAACCCGGCTGCAGGCAGAGGACCTAGAGAAAGGCTCTGAGTTGAGGCACCCTGCTGACTGCAGTCTTCAGCAGGACCGGCCGACCCTTTTTCCTGGCTCTAGTTCTAATAAAAATTCTCGATGTATGCTGTAGGGGAGATGGGCTAGCTAGACAAGCAGCCATCACATGTGCCTTTGGTTTTCTCCATTTGAGTGTCCTGGGGACAGGGACCTGCTGACTGGGGTGGCGGGGGTGCCCATCCTGGCAGCCCAGGCAAGAACACAACCACTAGGGGCACCATTTGCTTGTCTAGCATGGGCAAGGCAGCAACCCCAGGGGAGGCCGAGCACTGCAGGGTCCTCAGACACACAGTTCCACCTTGGGGCACCTTCAGGGCAGAATGTTCAGCTGATGCACTGTGAAGTTCCAACAGAGAGCTGTGTTTCTTCTAGGGAATTCTGAAGTCTTCTAGGCAGGCTGGCTCGGCCCAGTCAGTCCAGAGCCAAGACCCTGACTGTTCCTGGGCTGGAACAGTCACTAAAGACTTACTGTTCCCCTTGAATGAGGAGGGGAGGGAAGTGTCACCCACTGGTATGGTCCAAGGCCTGGCCTGAGGAGGGCTGGCTCACCCCACGGATCAGCACGAACAGCCGTCCCTGTCTGCCGGGCCTCCCAACTTCATTAGCAGGATCTGGCTGGCCGGGTACCCTCAAAGGTCAGGTTTTTGCTGGAGTCAGCCAGGAGGTCTGGATCAAGCCCAGCAGGGAGGGCAGCCATGCACGCTTCTGCTGTGCAGTGACCTTGCCTGTGCCATTCAGGTGGCACATCCAAGGAGAGAACAGACCGAAGCGTCACTTCCAGAGGCAGGTCCTCCCTTAGTTAAGTAATTACAGAGCCAGGTAATTTACATCCCTAGAAAGATGCAGGGCAACTGCCGGACTGGGTGTATATGCGTTTTCATTTTAAATCCTCTGACCTCTTCTTAATGAGGAGATGCTTTGAAATATAGCAGAATGCTGGGATCCTTCAAAGGACTCACTTCCTTGGTGCTTTATTTCTTTATGGGGAGGCATGAAAGATGGATGAGGAATAGCGGGAGCCAGGGGAAGGGTGTTGCCTCCCCCGCCCATGTTGTGGAGACATAATCAGCTGTAAAACTGTCGCTGAAGGATGGAGAACTGGTTCTTGGCTGCAGTGGCTCTCAGATAATGTCAGTGGTGAGTGATGACCCAGGATTTGTTGGCACCAAGTGAGCACCTTTAGGGCTCTGGTGCCAAAATCCTTAATGGAGCCTGGTCAGCACTCCTGCCTGGGGAATGAAGGGGCCAAAGAGGCTGGTGTCCAGGGGCCCCATGGTGAGAGCGACTGCCTTTTTCCCCCCTCAAATGTTAATATCTGTTTGAGTCATCTGGGGATCATATAAAAATACAAAGAAAGATTCAGTAGGTCTGGAAGGGACCTGAGATTCTGCATTTCTCACCAGGCCCTGTGATGCCACTGGCCCATGAATTACATTTTGAATAGAAAGACCCTAGAGAAGGCAGATGCTGGCTTCCCTAGGTCCCGCCAGGTGGTTTGGGCTTAATAGAACACACGAGGGCTTGGACCTGGCACCACCTGCACGACCCTGGGAGGGAAAGGCTGTGAGACCTCCACAGAGTCTCGAACACTCTTGGATCTGCAGTTAGGAAAGGGAGCAATGTTGCCATGGACGACCCTTGATTTGGGTTTGATGTCTGGTGTGACCTCTTCTGCCCCTTTAGGTTTGCCCTTCTAATGATGCTCAGGTAATCAGGTAAGGCCTGGGGAAACTGAGTTTGCAGACTTTGGGTTCCTCAGTGGGCACCCCTGTTGGGGAGGCAGTTCAGCTCAATATTCCAGGCTACTGACCGGTTCCGAGTGTGTGATGGGGAGTTGATTTGGTTGTGTCCACCTGAGCTTCCCACTTCGCTGGTGTAGGCAGCTAATCTTCTCCTGCTCACCTGGCTTCACAGGTCCCGGATGAGAAGGAGCTGAGGACAGCCGAGTCCCACCTTCTCTGTGTGCTGGGAGCAGGGCCGTGTGGCCCCAGTGGCACCAATGCCAAAGAACAGCAAGGTGACCCAGCGCGAGCACAGCAGCGAGCATGTCACGGAGTCGGTGGCTGACCTCCTGGCCCTCGAGGAGCCTGTGGACTACAAGCAGAGTGTCCTGAATGTGGCCGGTGGGGCAGGAGGAAAGCAGGGGGCAGCGGAGGAGGAGCTGGACGCAGAGGACCGGCCAGCCTGGAACAGCAAGCTGCAGTATATCCTGGCCCAGATCGGCTTCTCCGTGGGCCTCGGCAACATCTGGAGGTTCCCCTACCTGTGCCAGAAAAACGGAGGTGGTAAGAGGCCAGCCCACCGGCCCTGAGGGTGCCCTGCAAATGGGCTGGGCTGAGGGGTGAAAAGGAGCACCCCTTCCCAGGACAGAATTGGAATCCTTGTAGGTTGGAGGTCAGGATTGCAGAGTAAGACTCGTCAGGAATTGCTAAGAGCTAAGAGCTATCAAGAACCTGGACGGCCTTGGTTCGAGTCCCAGCCTAGACAGTCAGCTCTCTCTGCAAGTTTCTTCCTCTCTCCATGCCTCTCTGTTCCTCATCTGTAAAATGGAAATAATAGTACTTCCTGCCTCTCAGGATAGTTGGCAGGATGAAAAGAACTTTACATGTAGAATACTCAACGCTGTATCTGATACATTGTAAAGAGCAATTTCTGGCTGTTATTTTTAAATGCTTACTAGGTGCCAGGCACTGTTCTAAACACTTACTGGATATTAGGCTGAAATTCATGAAACTGCTGATATTTGAGCATCTTGGAACAACCAAAGTACTAATTTCATATGGTTCAAACAACAAATTCTCACAACCCTGTTCGAGGAAGGAGTTATTATTACCCTCATTTTGGAGACGGTAAAAGCGAGGCACGGAGAGGTTAGGTAACTTGCTCGAGGTCACACAGCTAGTGATAAAGTCAGGATTGAAACCTGGACAGCTTGGCCCCGGGGCCTGAGCATGTTGTCACCATACCTACTGCTTCTCAGGTAGGAGGGGCCCTTATGCTGCCTGCTGAGTTTGAATCCCTCTAGAGCAGCAGTTCTCAACCTGTGGGTTGCGACCCCCTTGGGGATCGAACGACCCTTTCACAGGGGTCGCCTAAGACCATCGGAAAACAAAAAGATATTTACATTACGATTCATAACAGTAGCAAAATTATAGTTATAGAGTAGCAACGAAAATAATTTTATGGTTGGGGGTCACCACAACATGAGGAACTGGATTAAGGGGTCGCAGCATTAGGAAGGTTGAAAACCGCTGCTCTAGAGGATCTTGCGCTGGTATCATATCCCTTCTACCCACCAGAGGCCGTACTCAGTATGCATCTCAACAGGTCGAGACCAAGGTGGTCTTTCAAATCCCAGGAATAACCTCAGGGTTGGCCAGAAATGAGACCCAGACTGTAGACGGAGACATAAACTGTTAGCGACCCAGGAGACCTCACAGGTCCCAGAATCCAATCCGTATAGCCATTGTCTGCTAAATTTCCGAAGGCCCTGAGCAGTGCTCCCAGCTGTTTAGGCCAATGATCTGAGGCTCCTAAAAGCCACTGGAACACCAAAGGAAATCCAGGTGTGTCCCTAAGCTGTATTTTCTAAGGTGGAGGAGGGTGCATTTCCAAATAACTTCAACAAAGGTTGATATGAAAAAGTACCTCTGATTAACCAGGAGAGCTGCCCACCCAGCTTGCAGTCCCCAAAGCATTGTGGTTAGCTAGGCCTCAGTGTGGTGCAAAGGCCAGCTTCAAGTCAGTGCCCTGGGGTCTAGCTGAGGCAGACAGGCCTGAGCGATGGGCGGTGGGTGGCAGATGGTGGGTGGCCGGTCTTTGCTGTGGGACCCTTCTTTGGACAGCACTTTACCTGGATGTTTTTCCTGGTTCCTTTGTTAGAGGAGAGAAACATCCACAGGAGATGCCAGCCTACTTCTTTGACATCCTTAAACCCATCTCCCTGCATGTCTTGCCCCACTAAGGACACATGGGCGAAATACAAAACCAGTGTGGCTGTGTCCCTTTGCTCCTGCAGGTCACTTCTCTCCTCTTGTTTCCCCGAGCCCAAGACCTAGAGACAGCTAGGTTAAAAGACAGAACTGGGACTCCTTCAGCCCTCCCTCCTTTTAGCACCATGATGGAGCTGCTTGTTAGTGATGGCTTTATTTTACGTGTTCATGTGACTGTGTGCATGTGTGTGTTTAGTGAACTAGATGCAGTTGTATAAGGCTCAGAGGGTTCCCTCCCTGGAGGCCTTTCCAAATTAGCTCTATTGGACCCGGACCCCTCCCTCAGCACGTATGTGCTCAGTTGGTTTTGTGTGACGTGAGTGTGTGTGAGACATGTGTGATGTGTGTGTACACACATGTTGGCGTTGCTCATGTGACTCTACGGGTCCTGCTAGCTCTCCCCGAATAGCATCTGGGCCTTCTGTTGCCTGGTATCCCCTCATTTCACATGCCTGGTACAGAGTAGAAAACAGCTGACTATTGCCAAATGCCAGGTCTCGTGCCCAGGAGATGCTGATCCCCTGGGTTCATTGGCAGATTGTGTACATGTTGGGGAACATCTAGGATTTCATGTTATGGGGGGAAGAACAGTGTGGCTGGGGGTCTTGTGGAGACTGCCAGCTCTTAGGGCTGTGTTTGGGGTGCTGGGTGACCATCAGGGCACCGGTGACTGGAGCTGGTCTGACATCATTTGCTGGACAGTCAGGGCTGTGCCAACAGCATTGCTAACAGGACTAGGTCGTTGGCACAGCTCTCAGCGGGGATCACTCGTCTGTGTCCAGACATGGTTTTAATTCTCCTGCTAAACGCCCTGTCACTTGGAAACGAGATTGTGTCTGCAGTGAGGCCCAGGACAGCGAGTTTAATTTATCATCTGGAATCTTGAGCGAGATCTATTCTATCCTTTATGATCCTCTCGGCTACACTTTCCTGAGCTGCTAATTTCTCTCCCGTTCCTCCCAATTAGCTGTAGATTAATGGCTGTGCAGGTCATATCCCCTCTCCCTGGAAAGTTTCCAAGCTCTGCTTCCCTGGAGCTGCCCAGTCTGCTTCGTCAGCAACTGGCTCAGTCACAGGAAAGGCTGTGCCTGGGGTCTGTGCCTCTGGGGGGCCCCGTCCATCTGGGCTGCTGCTCTGTGGGTGGGAGGGGTTGCAAACAGGTGTCCACAGAGTGCGTCCCGAGGCGAGTGTGTCTGTCTGCCTGTTTCTGGGCCTAGACTTGTGAGCAGGAGGTGTTGATGTACATCTGAACCCTCCCTTAGTATTTCAGGTCAGGGAAGTCAAGGGGTAGAAGGATGGACTCAGTGGCCAGTAGGTCACACGTATGGGCCAGACTATTCCCAGAGGAATACAAGGACCGGTGATGGATTTGAGCTGATCAGAGGTGTGGTGGGATGGTTGGACCTGACTGCCACCCCACCCTCCCGCTGGTGCTGTTCTGCAGACACCCTCTGACATCTCTTCCTCCTCCCCAGGTGCCTACCTGGTGCCCTACTTGGTGCTGCTGATCATCATTGGGATCCCGCTCTTCTTCCTGGAGCTGGCTGTGGGCCAGAGGATCCGCCGTGGCAGCATTGGCGTGTGGCATTACGTGTGTCCCCGCCTGGGGGGCATCGGCTTCTCCAGCTGTATAGTGAGTCGGCAGATGGCAGTGGGCACTCGCCAGGAAGGAGGGAGGCCGTTCTTGGGGACAAGGGTTATAGCCCAGAGTCCTGGGCTGGGTCAAGGGCAGGGAGGGAGACCCTCAATGTGAGAATGGCTTCCAGCTGCTGTCTCAGAACCACATATTTCCTGAACTGAAAGTTGGCTCCGCTGCCTGAAGCAGGATATAATATTTGGGATTATTACTAAGAAGGAAAGGCTGGAACACATTCACTAGCGGGTGCCTGGGACATCTCAGCTTGAGTTCTCTGGGGACATGGAGACCACCCCGGAGACCCTCTCTGTTTACCAGCCCGTCCTCTCCCTGCGAGGAAGACCTTTCCTCTTTTTTTGGTTAATTGGGCCAGTGGGTGGCACAGGAAAAGGCAGCTCTGGGGCACAGGGTCTCCTTGCCATTTTGCTGTGTGCCATTTTGCTGAGTTGGAGAAGGACTCAGACCAGAGCCGACCCAGGAGGGGTGAGGCTTTGGAAGATAGGGAGACAGGGAGACCCCACTGGCCTGCATGGCAAGTTCTGTGAGGGCTCCAGGTTCATCTGTGGGGCCTTGTTTAGTGCTCTAGGTGAGGACACTGAGCCTCTCTTAAGGGCAAAGCCTGCAGTGCCACCTCTCACCTGGGATAAAAACTGGCATCTGCTTCTGGAAGGGACTGAGGGTCCTGTCAGGCCTAGCAGCAGGGCCAGCCAAAACCTGCCTCAGGCAGAGACTGGGAGAGGGTCTGGACAGCTCCCCATCTCATGCCGGCATCATCTCTGCACAGTTGGACACAGACGCGTATAGCGCACTGTGCAGGGGCTGGCTATGAGTGTGAGTGGGGTCTCCCCTTTGGATGGAAAACACCTAGGGAAAGAAAGTGGGTGTCTCTCTCCCTCTATATCCCCTGTAAGGTGTGCTGTTAGGAGTGTCTGCTCCTGCATACCAGGGCTCAAGCGAAATGGATGAAGTGAGGGGCCCTCAGTTGTCACATGACTAGTAGTGTCACTGATGCATAATACAGCTTGGAGACAGCAGGGACCTGTCAACATCCCGGGTGGATGCAGCAGATGCCTGCACATGAAAGCATTGTTTTCAAAGAAAACCCTGATCCTCAGTCAGAACCCATGCACCCCTATTTTATTATTTTATTATTTATTTATCTTTTTAAAATTTTTGTTTTATTTTCTAATTTTATTGGGGAACAGTGTATTTTTCCAAGACCCATCAGCTCCAAGTCAAATAGTTGTTTCAATCTAGTTGTGGAGGATGCAACTCAGTGGCCCATGTGGGGATTGAACCAGCAACCTTGGTGTTGTGAGTACTGCACTCTAACCACCTGAGCTAGCCATGCCTCCCCCCACCCCACCCCCGCCCATGCATCCCTATTTTATTGGGTTGTTGGAAAAGTCGTGATGCATTTTTGCAACAAAAATCATAGAAAAAAAGTACATCATGACTTTTCCGACAACCAAATCAATACAATTCTACCAAGGTTAGTTATGCTTCCAAGAAATGAGAAGTGGCATCTTGCTAGAGACAAGAAATGAGAACTGATGTCTTTCTAGAGGCAGGCTGCTGACATTACCAATGGGAGAATAGTGTCCTGAGAGAAGGTGGACATAGGAAACCAATAAGAAACATTCAGAAAACCTCAAAAAGTTCAGCTGCTCTGTGGCAGTTGACTATAGAGGCCGAAGCTGTTCCAGTCTCCATTGTCCAGGGATGGCTCTGGAATTGTGATCCTGAGTCATGAGGAAATGATGGGGAAGTGCTTTAAGCATAGTAGAATTTCAAAATGGAAAGGATTAACATTTTAAGAGTTTATTGCTTAAAGGAGAGAACTTTAATATCTGAAACATTCCTCTGTGGAGTCTTTGAATGCCAGAAGGATGGAGGCTTAGGAGGGGGCAGTCCTCCTCCTCCTCCTCCTTGGCTGTGCCAGACTGTGTGGGTGGGGCTGGGCATGGGTGGGCGGAGTTCCCTGCAGCCTCGGTGACCCCACACCTGTGCCCTGTCCCAGGTCTGCCTCTTTGTTGGGCTGTATTACAATGTGATCATTGGGTGGAGCATCTTCTACTTCTTCAAGTCCTTCCAGTACCCGCTGCCCTGGAGTGAATGTCCTGTCATCAGGAATGGGACTGTGGCAGGCAAGTATGGGATCCCTTGAATATGACCAGCTGGGAACCCCCACCAGCTCTGTCCCAGGAAGGAATCAAACGCGCCTAAGAAGCTTAGGCACAGATGTGGGATCTCATCAGCTTGCTGTGTCACCTTGCTGACCCTCATTTCCCCGTATGATCTCTCACCAGCCTATCTCATCGAGTTCTTATGGGCATTGAATGAACTAGTAAGTGTAGGTAAAACTCTGGAAATTGTGACTTTTCTTTAGTTGTTATCAACTACCCTGTGTTGGTCTGATACTGTCTTCTCTGGAAACAGCCATAATTTGCATGCGATCTCTATAAAGGGCTGGATGATTTATCCCACCTCACAGATGGGTAAACTGAGGCCCAGAAGCAACTTTCCCATTGTCGTACCATGGATTTAACAAAGGGATGGGAATCCAGGCCTCCAGTTCCCAGCTTAGGACCTTCCCAAGGAAACAGAGGCCAGTTCTGCCTAACCCTTTGTGCCTTCTATGGATGGACATGGGCAGGGGATGACATGAGTGGGAATTCAGCCAGATCAGTATGTCCTGAGTTCTCCCAGTCCCCATTGGGAGCCCAGGAGTCCTCAGGGTCTGCTAGATCCTGACCAACCCAGAATGGGAACAGTCGCTCTCTGCTGCTGTCACTCAGCTGTCCCCTCACCCACTGCTGCCCTGAGTGGGGGTGCAGCAGAGGAAGTGGCCCCACAACCTCACCACTGGGGTCCTGTGGCTTTTGTTGCTGTTGCAGTGGTGGAGGCAGAGTGTGAAAAGAGCTCAGCCACTACCTACTTCTGGTACCGAGAGGCCTTGGACATCTCTAACTCAATCTCAGAGAGTGGAGGCCTCAACTGGAAGATGACCCTGTGTCTCCTTGTGGCCTGGACCATTGTGGGCATGGCCGTCATCAGGGGCATCCAGTCCTCGGGAAAGGTGAGTCTGGAGGGGGCACTCAGAGCCACATGGTCTGAGAAAAGTATGGAGGGCAGGGGGCTGAGACTCCTGGGCTGCCCCGTTCAGGGTCCCGTAGGTGAGCTCGGCCTCTGGATGGCTCGGGAAGGTGACACAGGCCCCCCGAGGAGGTGATGGGAGTGACACTGCTGTAGTATTGTTCCTGGTGGACAGCCCACCAGGAGTGGGCTTGTAAACAATCACGGCTTTAACCCCAAGCTCGCTCTGTGCTCTGATATCTCAGGCCCACTCTGCAAGCTAAAGAGAAGGAAAACTAGGAGTATTAACTCAGGGACATCTAGATCCCAGCCCCTCAGGGTCCCAAGCAAAAGCCCTGCTCAGCAATTTTGGTGAAAACAGGCTGCTTACCGTGTCTACAACTAACGGGCTCTGTGAGCAGGTAGGTGCTGTGAGTGAAGTGGGCTTCAGAGGGCAGCTTTACACTGGCCTCTGCAGGTGCAGACCAGCTGAGCCCCACACACCTTCTCCCCACAGTTCAAATCCCCTTCAAATAGGGCCCTTTCTCCTTCGTCACATGTCAGTATGCTTAGACTGCTAGGGCTGGAAAGGACGCTAGACATCCTGTAGCCCAATTCACTCATTCTACAAATGAGGAAACTGAGGCCGAGAGGAAAGCATCTCACCTGAGAGCACACAGCCAGCCTATCCCAGAGCTGGAACTAAAGCTGTGGTTCCAAGTTCTTTACCAGACTTGATGAGCAAAGAATCTAAGCCTTAGAAAGGTAGCATGGTCTCAACCAGCACCCCTTCCCTCTCTAAAGACCAAAATGGTAGCTGACATTTTGTAGCAGTTGATCAGGCACTACCACATACATGAATGCATTTGGTCCACAACAACCTTATGAGTTAGGAGTTCTTATACCCATTTTTATAGATGAGGAGATGGAGGTACACTGAGGCTAGGTAAATAGCCCACGGTCACGTGGTTGGTAAGTAGTAGAGCCAGGATCAGAACTCAGGCGCTCTAGCTGCGGACATGCTAACCTTTGCAGCGTCCTGCCCAAGTAGCCTTCCTGATTTGTTTCAGGGCAACAAACATTGTGTGAGCATCTTCTTTGCATGAGGCTCTGTGCCAGGCACATGAGGATATGGGAATGTGTAAGAAACACATGCTAAAAAGTAGCACACGATTTATAATCACAAAAGGCAAGACCTTCTTCTGATGTTTTTGCTTGGGAGCCATATCTATAACCTCCTGGATGCCTTCTGTCAAAGGAGCTCTAAGGAGGACAAGGGAGATCCTCAGGGGGTCCATTGGAACCAGGAACAGAAAAGTAGGCAGGAGACATGAAAAAATGAGGAGGGGAAAGGAAAGGGTGAGGAACCCCCTTGGCTGCCCTTGGGGGTGGGGAGGCCTCAGACCCAGCCCCACCAGCCCTTGAAAGGGAAAAACCAGTCCCAAGCATGGCCATGCTGACTCCAGCTTTTCTGTGCTCCTGTTTCTGCCTTGGCTCAAAGCCAGACATGCGGTGGGGTTGGCCCTGTGCCCTGGGGTCCCAGGGCTCTGCTTTCTGTAGCCATCAGAGGAGGCTCATGTGCCCCAGCTGTGAGCAGGGAGGGGGGTACCAGCTGCACGAGGGGCTCTGCGCCACGGTGGGTCCTTGTCCTCTGCAGGTGATGTATTTCAGCTCCCTCTTTCCATACGTGGTGCTGGCCTGCTTCCTGGTCCGGGGGCTGCTGCTTCGAGGGGCCGTCGATGGCATTCTGCACATGTTCACTCCCAAGGTAAAGGTCTGGGAACACCCACAGCTCCACTGGGCCTGGTCAGCTTCATGCAGCGTGGCATTAATGGAGGACCTGCTATGTGTCAGGCATTGTATCAGGCCCTGGGGGGATGTACTGGGGACCGGGCATGGGCCCTGCCCTCAGGGTTTCAAGGAGAGGTACAGCACATCAATTTGGGTGAAATCAGAAGCTTCAGGGAGGAGGTGACATGTGAATCGAGACTTAGAGAGCAGATGGGATTTAAATGAGTGGCAGGAGGACACTGCAGTCAAAGGGCCCACATGAACAAAAGTGGAAAAGCACTGGGTATGCTTGAGGGAATGGTGGAAAATCGGATTTAGCTGGGGTATGGGGACAGGGAGTGGTGGGGGTTTCATTGGATGGACCTGTGACAGCAGGAACGGAGAAGATGCTCAAGAGAAGAAAGCTCTCCTGGGAATCCCAGCTTGTGCTCAAGTCAGGGGAACAATGTTACTATTTTATTGAAGACAATAGACCAAGTGGATAGCGATTTTACCCTCATCTGATCCATCCACATCTCTTCTCAATTCATCCTCCCAGTAACCCAGTGAGGGGGCCGAGCTTGACCACTGTGCATGCATCACAGGGCTGCAGCAGGCAGAGACATCCTGAAGATGGTCGCCCAGGTTTCCTCACAGTGGTCTCTGCCCACCATGTTGCCTTGCTTCTCTATTCCCATTCAGACCACTGGGCACAGCTGGCATGAGCCAGTCTACTGAGGAGTAAGAGAATTCCACTGCAGGTTGAAATGCCCTTCAAGGCGCCCCAAGCAATATAATTAGTAACCCTGCTGGGTAGGCTGGGAAGTCTACCTCCTAATGCCAGCTGACCAATCAGCAACCAGCATGGGCCTGCTGAGATTCCAGCCCACAGGCATGGGTCAGAACCCTGCCAGCTTGAGGCCCCTCAGCATTGGCCCCCAATAGTGCCATGTCACACATGTGCTCACACACACACATTTACACAAAAAGTTCATACAGATGACACAAAGAGAAAAATTCAGATCTAGTGGGGTTTGAAATCCCCATTTCCCTCTCGACTACCATGCTGTACAACTGTGAACAGTTCCTGGTGCTGGGTGGGGGGTGGCAATGTACAGGACACACACCACTCCATATTCACCAGACAGCATAAACTGGCCCTTGGCATTCTGGGGAATAACATCTGAGGTTTCTATGGGAACAACCACGGAGGTCCACTTCATGAAACGCTAAGTGAATCTCCGGAGGCATGAGTGTGACTCCCTAGCCACGTGGCTGGCGTAAGGCTGTTGTGAACACGTGGTGTCTGACAAGGAAGAAAAAAAATGAAAACCTGGTTTCTTTGGGAGAAAACAGCCGTGAGGAGAGAGCCAACATTTTATGAATGACTTCAACTGTATTTCTAGACTCATGATCAGTCTAATGTGTTCACTTGAGTCAGTTACACGTTACTGAACTTTATGAGGAAATAATATGCCCTGGAGATGTTCATAAATGTGGAGATTTGTGCAGGTCTCCAGATGGCCCATGGCGGTGTTAGAAAACCTGGTGTGTAACTCGAGGAGCAGGTAGAACCCATTTGTGAGATTGGCTGCCAGCCTCAGCACATACAACGCTGGTCCCCTTTGGGTTCAGACACTCTTTTCATCATCTTTTTAATTATGAAATATCTCAGGCATATAAACACACACATATAGTAATATAATAAACATTCTTAAGAAATAAAATATTACAGATGCTGTAATAGTGCCTGTATAGCCCACCCTGATTTCATTCTGTTCTTCTGCAAAGGTAACCACTATCCTGAATTTGGGACTTATCCTGCTAATATATATTTTTAAAAAAATTTAATACATATAGGTTTGTCCATAAACTACATAGAGCATTTTAAACTTTACAGGAAAGGCCTCAGGTTATATGCAACCTTTGGTGACTTGTTTTTATTTTTGCCCAACGCTGTTTCTTGAGATGTATCTATAATGATACATGTAGCTCTAGTGCATCCATTTTTTTGCTGCTGTCTAGTATTCCACTGTTGCACTAAATGAAAATTGATTTATTCATTCTCTAGTTGATGATCATTTAAGTTATGTCTAGTTTTCACCACTGCTAATAATGCTGCAATAAACATTATTACACAGATCTTCATGGGCACAGGTTTCTCTAGAGTGTATATATTTAGGAGTGGAATTGCTGTCTCAGAGGACATGCATATCTTCAGTTTTACCAGATGTTGGCCAAATTGCTCTCTAAGGTGGTTGCATCTATTGACATTCCCACCAGTTGTACATGAGAGTCCCAGTTGCTCCACATTTGTTAGACTTCATGTTTGCCACTCAGATGGTTGCAAAATGGTTGATGTGCACTTTGAACAACAGGGATTCTCCTTTCCAAAACCTTTTTCTGGATGTTCGCAGGATGTTCCTGTGATTCCACTTTAGCATTTGCAGAGGCCAGAGTCTTCATACGGCGACGCTTAAAGAAATAAACCCAGAAAGCCCTAGAGGAGCTGGGTCACCAAGAACCGGCATGCTTTCAGTCTGGATAGAGCCTGTGGGGCCCATCTTGAGACCTTGCCCACGGAGCAGCTCTGTGGAGCACTCCTGCTCTTGATCCTGAAGGGATTTGTTGAACAGGGTAGGGGAGGCCTGAGGGCCTCAGAGGCCAAACTCCTCCATTAAGAATCCCCTTCACAGCCTGTGCTGCTGCTTGTTTGAGGCAGGTAAGGCCAATAGTGATGACTGGAGTGAGGGTTCCTACGTAGAAATCCTTCCAAGTCATCTGCAAAAAGACACCCACTCCCGGAAACAATCGTCTGACAGTCCACACATGGCAGACTACTGTGGCAGAGCTGTGACTGTTCCAGCACAGGACTGGTGAGATATGAGGAACCCTGGAACCATTTCCAATTCTTGCCCTAGAGTGGTGCTATAGAGTGTGAGGTCATTGCACACAGCTGCCCAGGCTGTGCATTGCTCCATTCACGCAGACCAAAATGTAAACGACGGGTCATGACATTTGGCAGATGTGGCAGAACCCAAGATTTTTGGCCCGGACATTTCAAAATCCTCCTGAATAGTCTCCATGGATATGCTGAATTACTTAGAAGGTGCTCCCTCCACAAAGTCTTCCAATATCAGAAATAATCCCAGCTGTAGGACATGGCCTTTCAGTCCATCCCTTTAAGCAGTTACTGAGTGTGACAAATGCAGTGTGGTCAGGATACCATGATGACCCACTAGCGTCTTTGATGGGACACCAACTCACGTTAATGGCTAATGAACTTCTTAGGCCACTTCTCTCCTGATTACTTGCTTTCCATCCAGTTAAAAACCAAGTTAATGTGGGGTACCACACAATTAATTATGTGATTTGCTCAACATGAAGTGGTGGACTATGGTAGATTATGGTGGAATATCTAATAAAATTACAACTGTTCACATCCTCATCCCAGCAATTGCACTTCTAGGTATTTGTCCTACAGATGTACTCACCCACAAGCAAGTGATCCGAGCACAATATTGGCCACCACAGCATTTTGTTTTGTTTTAGTAGCAAAAGATTGACAACAACCCAAATGACCATCATTCACTTATTCCTTTATTCAGCAAAAGTTCACTGAAAGCCTATTATGTTCTGGGCACTGTTGTAGGTCCTGGGTTGCAGCAATGAACAAAGGAGACAAACTTTCAGGTCTTTTGTGGAGCTTGTATTTTAGTGACGGGAGACAGACAATGTGAGATAAAGG